>NW_024426885.1:59536676-59643112 GCF_017311325.1 Ursus maritimus
GCAGCATCCTGGGATGTGCGCCCCACACCCGGCGTCCCTGCCCTAACTTCCAGGGCCGGCGCGTCTCTGTCCTTTGTGTTTCTAATGCCGCCAGCCACCGGCCGCCCCGCAGGCTCCCGGGTCTCCCGGTCTCAGTCTATGCCCGGTGAGCACACCGCGATTCCGGAGTTTCGGGAGAAGCCTGGTGGCGCGCGCACCCGGTTCAGGGTCTCAGTCTGCTGTTTCGCGGGTGCCGACCCAGAGTCCCCCGGCTCCCGTGCAGGTGGCCCGCCAGCCGCCAGCCGCCGGCGCGCTCCCGGGATCTCCGGTCTCAGTCTGGATCCCGTGAGCACACCGGATTCGGTGTTCGGGAGATGCCTGAGTGGGCGCGCGTTCCACCGGTCTCAGTCCGCTCTCTCGGGGTGCCCTCTGTGAGTCCGCCCGCTCCCCGTGCAGGTGGCTGCCGCTTCCCGGCGCCCGCGGCGGCTCCCTCCCACTTCCGTTTATCTTCCGATATCTGTGCACGGTTTACAGCTCCCCTCTTCGTACCTCAATACTCAGCGCTGGAGATGTTCATTTGTAGAGATCCAGATGCATCATCCTGCGTCTCAGGCTGATTCCGTGGTTATTTAGGCTGGTCTGGTACCTATCCAGCTCGACTCAGGGGACCGGCTGAAAAAGGGGTCCCCTACTCCTCCGCCATCTTAACTCCTCTCTTAAAGACATTTTCTTAAAACTTAATTTCTAGATCTCCAGTTTCCAAATCACTTGGTGATACTTGAAAATGCAGATGCCTAAAACCCATTTCATGCCTACTAAGTTGGAATCCCTCTAGATGGAGCCCAGGAATTTACTTTATTTTTTTTAATAATAGGTCATTCTTAAGGACATAAGCACATATTCAAACTCAGCCTTGGGTAAGTTTTCTTTTTCTTTACTTTTTTTTTTTTTTTCTGTGCAGAGTTTAAGACCTCTTTCTGCTATGTTATTGCTACTTCTTGAGGAGTTGTAAGAAACTTGTCTCCATGTGTATGTGCTATTTTTTAGTTCATTTAAGCTTTAAAACACAGGAATATGACATATGAACAGACAGCCTAAAACTATAGGAATGTAATATCAAAATCATATTTGTTCACAATGGAAGAGAAATCATTAAAAAAACAACACCTTAGAGTGGTATTGGTGTTTATCTGAGTCACACCATTAACATTCCACATAGGATGATAAGACTAAATAACCTAAATGTTGGAGAAGTCCGGAAATTAGGCTTTGATTGCCTTGGAAGGTTCATAGAGTCAGACCACATCCCATACCTTAAATGAAGAGCTGTTTTCATTGTTAATCATCTTGGAAAGAGGACAGTGAAGGTAGAAAATGAGGACTGGAGGCAACGTTCATCTAGCAAGAAGGGGAGACATTCCCTTCTCTGGGGCTTGATTTGTCCTGATTTTTAAATGTGGAAATGATCAAGCGATTGTTGGTTAGAATTCAGCTGGCTTGTACCATAGCTAGTCTGAGAGTCATCTCGACAGAAGGCCTGTAAGGAAATCTGAGGCAGTGTGGCACATCAGTGATTTCTAGAGGACACCTGTGCCCAGCAGAGAAGCAGCAGCGTGAGAAATCACCAGCAGAGGCGGTAGCGTGGTTGTGGAATAACCCAGCGTTTGTGGAAAATCACGAAAGATACATTTCTGAGCATTCGTGGGGCAATAGCATAGAGCACATTGAGTGGAGACATTTTTTAATGATTATTGCTTGTTTGGGTTTGGACTGGTATAATTTGAAGTTTTTAACTATGGATTTAATTTGGAACAACATGGTAGTAAGACTTATGACATTTAGTTAGACTTTATTACCCTAGTTTAAGTTAAAACATAATATCATGACCCTGTTCAATAATTTTCAGAATTGTAATTTTCCTCTTTGGCCAACTCTGTCACATATAGCTCATAATATTTAAGAAGCAAATAAACAGGTTTGCACAACTTTTCCTTTTAGCATGTACGCAAGTCTTTTAGGGGGATTGTTCCATGACACAAGATTATGTTTACATATGCCCAGTACACTGGATTTGCAGGCGGACACTAGACAATCCTTCAGATAACTTCCGTTGCTTCAGTGTCTACTGAGAACATTTCTCATGACTGAAGGAGCATACTCATGTCAAGAATAGGTTCCCTTGTATCATTTCCCCTGTGTGTTTTCCAAAGTATAGTAGGAAGGACAACTTCTAAAAAGTTCCCCATTAGAGATCTGGGGTCAAGTAAATTTGAAAATAGTGCACATCTGGACCTGACAGCACACTTGCTTTGATGACGAGTATAGTAAATGCCCTGAGAAGGCCAGCAGTAAAGAGTCTTCTATGACTTTGATTATCCCAACAATCTTATTGAAACATGGAAACCTGTTTTCATGTCAAACTTATTAACATATTAAATAACATTTAAGGTAATTGTACTAAAATGGAAAGATTATAGGCCTTGTTATCACACATGTGTAGTCAAATGCCTGCACAGCCTCTTATACCTGTGAGCTGACCTTTTTAAAACACCCACGATTTAAAATAAATACCTTCCAAGGAGGTTTTTGTTGTTGTTGTGTTTTTGTTTTTGTTTTGTTTTGTTTTGTTTTGAAAATCAGTTGAAATGATGTACTTAAAAAATCTAGGGAAATTCTCGTCAATATAGTTGCTTAAAAAAAAGGCTAGTTTCTTATTCAACTTCAGAATTTCCTAACCAACCCTTCGAAACTCTTCCTAAATCAATATTTTGGACTTGGTTAAAGATCAAAGGGGCAGGATCTCAGTAAATAAGTATATTTAAAGGCACAGGTAGTACTGATATAAAATAACACAAAATATAGAAAAAATAAAGAAAATATCAATGAGATTGTATTAGCTGTCTTTAATAAAGGAATCTGCTCATTTCCTTTCTTTCTAAGAGAAATGAGGACTAACTGAATGCACAGAAAGTTACTCCAGTTAGAAATAATTTTACATTATCACATTGTTAAACTCAATAGCTAAAAAAAAAATCTTGGGGAAAAACAATTCCAAAGAAAGACAAGTTACTGCCCTCTTAAAAATGTGCAGTTTTATTCATTTAACTTTAAAAGAGCTGGACACACAGGAGCCTTTTGCAGTAGCCAAAGAAGACCCAATTACAACTTGCAAATCTATTGATCCTACTTCTGCTTTGGTTGACCTCTCTTGTGCATCCCTTTCATAAATAAGATGACACAGAGAAAGAACTATTGATTTTTGCATGATCTTTTGCTTGCCTTTTTCTCCCAGTACACTCAAAATGGTATCGCTTGTTCTCAAAATAAGGCTTCTAGTAGAGACAAGGGTCGACCAGGTTTGATAATTATCAGAAAAATAACAACAATATAATGAACCCGATCATTCCAATAATCTTTAAATGCCTCTTCTCATTTCTAAATACCTGGCATGGATGTAAAAATCGAATTTGGGGTAAGTCGCTGCCTTGCCATGCAATGCACAAAGGTTATTTGAACAGCACTGTTCCTTCTTCTTTTAAGATGTGTCTTTAGGAAAAATCCTACTGAGAATCTATTCAATAAAAGTTATGGGTAATTTCTTGCAAGAAAGTTTGTCCCAGAATTCCTGTCTCCTCTGATACACCTCTGCCCAAGTTTTTTGCTGCCTCTAGGAACCAAATTCCCGTCTCTCAAGTCTGATCTTACCTGTAACCCTAACGATGAGAAAGAAGGATAGTGATGAGGAGAGTCTTGGATGAGAAATCAGATCTGGAAGTTAATCCTTTATTCCTCGCTCTCTTCTCACTTTACTGTATGAAATTTGGCAACACATGGAGGCTCTCCAAGCCTCAAATTTGTTATCTGTTATGTAGCCTGGATGGATGTTAGCTAATTTCTAAACTTTCTCTCAAATATTGTATATGTGTATTTTTAATTCAAAAGCTTGATCTCTCTTTTACAATAAATCAAAGAAGATTTAGCAGTAAATGATTAAGTAGACAGAGTCATTGTAGAGTAATGTGTTTGTAATAGTAAGCCAACTTCTGGATCATCGCAGAATCCCCACTTCTGGGACACGTGGGTGGCTCAGTCGGTTAAGCGTCTGCCTTCAGCTCGGGTCATGATCCCAGGGTCCTGGGATCTATCAAGTCCCACATCAGGCTCCCTGCTCAGTGGGGAACCTGCTTCTCCCTCTCCCTCTGTCCGTCCCCCTTGCTTCTGCGCTCTCTCTCTGACAAATAAATAGATAAAATCTTAAAAAGAGAGAGAGAGAGAGAGAATCCCCACTCCCAACCAGATAAACAACATAATAACATACAGAAAATTGAACAAAGGAAAAGAGCCCTCAAAAGTCAAAGGATTACCCAACTCTGAGACCTAAAGAACACATGGCTAAAGAGTGTTGAATATGGCAGAGAAAGATAGCAAATGATCATAATTATACTATATATATTTATACATAAACATAATTTATATATAATTATATTAATAATAATCAGCATTAAGCAATATTCAAGATTTGCTAGTACCTACTAATGTAAAAGCACCAATTAATTAGGAAAATTAATAATAATGATGATAATAAAAGATTCTAGACCAGACTAGATTGATGAGAGGGAAACAACTTTACATATGGTTCCAAATCCCTGGAATTCCTCCCTTCTCCTTGGATTTCTTACCTTGATTTCAGGGTTCACCATCAGACTCTGTACAACCCCTTTCTAAACTGGGGCCCCCTTTTTCTAAAGTTTTAACATGAGGATGACTCCTTAATTTTTTAAAAAAAATGTATCCTCTTATAATAGTGATATAGAATGAGATTTCAGAATTCTCTCCCGAGTAAAGCAAGACCAAAAAGGGAAAAAAAAAAAAAAAAAAGAACATTATCCCTTCTACCACCAATAATCATGTTTATCATCATCATAAGTTGAGAATTCATTTGTGAAAAGGAAATGTGGTAAATTGAATATAAGGTGAAAAAAGCTTTTAATTTAGCAAATGTAATATTTAGCAGAGTTAAATAAAATATACTTATGAACCAAACAGTACCAAGCAAGAAAGATGCCCGCTACAGAGAATCGGAGGTTAAAAATGGAGAAAAACGGTGGGATGGGGCCCTAAAGACTGTCTGAAATCCTAGCTCAAACACTACCTGAAGTTATCACAAGCCTATTATTCAAAATGTGTGTGTGTGTGTGTGCGTGTGTGTGTGTGTATTAATGAGGTGGGTTTTAGTCATCTGAAACTAGAAAATTTCTGGGAAACACACATCTATTTAGGCAATACGATTATGACGATTTGAATATGTATCTATCTTTCTATATTTTTAAATTATTCTATGGCACATTTATGTTTTTATAGTCAGGTTAATGTCTTATATGTTATTCAAAGCAGCTAGCAAATATTCTAAGAATCTTCAAATCAATAACTTCAATAATCTGAGTTGATAGTCAACAAAATAAGCAATATAAGTCCAGAAAATAGCCACGTAAGGACTAAAGTAAGACTGTCACTTAATACCCCATGTCAAGGAGCCATAGTAGTACCAGCAGCATATTTTGTGAAGTTATACACATTTCTATGGCCTAGCAAAAAACTCAGTGAAGTTTACAGAGGACATCTGTGAAGTTGGTCCTTATCGCAGTATTGGTGAAAATGAGAAGTTGGAGGCAATTTGGCTGTCCAACGCCAGAGAAGAGATGGACAAAACAGGCTGCATCCACATGCTGGAATATTATACAATAATTAGAAGCAAAATTATACATAACAACACATAATAATATGTGTAGATCTTTAAAGCCTAAGACAATAAAATTAAGAAACAGAATGACACATATCACCACGTAATATACACACACATTTATATAACTATATATAGTGAGATAGAATAGTGAGAAATTGTGATATATACATAGATACATATGTAAATCATAGATGCTCATAATAGCAATATGAATTTTGCAATAGTATATGCAAGCAATATGACACCTTAGAATCTATAGTAGTTGTTTATAGCTAAAATGGAGAAAAGAGAGTAGAATATAAAAATAGAACAGAACGAATGAACAAAAGAAAACCAAACTAGCAAACCAAATGAAGAAAGGATCAGGCATGGGCCAATGATGATAATTTGCCTTGAAGTAAAAGGTACAATTAACTCAAATAATCTGTCTCTGTGCTCTCTCTTAAAATAAAATGGAATATTTTCAGTCATCAAATTACGAGCATCTTAGTGATTCATGTAGTGAGCCTAAACAAGTAATACCAGTGCAAAATTATTCACTGTGAAATACAAGTAATCATTTTAACACCATAGAGCAAGTGTCAGCATTCATACACATAGAAAGATGGTGAGATGTCAGAGTATGAGATATGAAAAAAGCCAGAGAGTAAAATAAAGACCATAAAACCAAAAGTGAGAAGAGTCAGAAAGGTAGAAGATGGCAACAGTGGAAAACATGACCCTCCATTTCTACTTTTTAAAAAATCACTGTTGCTGAATTTGACTGAATTTCTTATAGAAAATATGGAATAGGCAAAATGATGTATCTTGGTTTGAGATGAGATGGGACAAGGACACAGTGACCACAGTTGCTGTGAATGAGACCAACGCATGCCATCTGCTGCACTCGAAGTCGGATTTTATGCACAGAAAAAAGTAGTCAGACACAGATTTTAAAATACCAGTCAATTTTTAAGGTAAAATTTTAATCTAGTTTTTTTTTTTTTTGTAAAACTTAAAAGTTTAACTTAAAATCTGAATGACTTTTGAAAATCAAGGGAATTTTAATATCTGATTTTAAAGTAACTTTGATTAATGTCTAGTCCCATTGCGAAACTTAATTAACTGAACTCAATTAACATTTAAAATGCATTTATAGTTTTAATATATTGGGTTTCTTTTTAATTACTTAAATTGTTTCACTTCCAAACTAAATTTTCCCAAGCACTAAAGTAAATCTTATAAATCAATTACATTAAACCTAAAAATAAGCTGATTAGATTTCCTTAAATGTTTCAATGCTGTATATAAATTATTTTTTTAAGTTTTTACTTAAATTTCAATTAGTTGACATAGAGTGTAATATTAGTTTCAGGTGTACAATATGGTGATTCAACACTTTCATACAACACCTTGTGTCCATCATAAGTATGCTCCTTAATCCCCATCACCTATTTCACCCATCCCTTCACCCACCTCCCCTCTGGTAACCTTCAATTTGTTCTCTATAGTTAAGAATCTGTTTCTTAGTTTCCCTCTCTCTCTCTTTCCCTCTTTTCTCATTTGTTTTATTTCTTTTGTTTAAGTTTTTATTTAAATTCTAGTTAGTTAACATACAGTGTAATATTAGTTTCAGGAGAATTTAGTGATTCTTCATTAACATATAACACCCAGTGCTCATCAAACAAGTGCCCTCCTTAATATTCATCACCCATTTGACCCATCCCCCCGCCCACCTCCCCTCCAACAACTCTCAGTTCATTCTCAGTTTGTTAAAAGTCTGTTTTATGGTTTGCCTGTCTCTCTTTTTTCTTAATTTTTTGTTTTGTTTCTTAAATTCCACATATGAGTAAAATCATATGGTATTTGTCTTTCTCTGACTTATTTCCCTTAGCATAATACTCTCTAGCTCCATCCATGTCACTGCAAATAGCAAGATTTCATTCTTTTTTATAGATGAATAATATTCTGTTGTATATACATATATATACCATCTTTTCTTTATCCATTCATCAGTCAGTAGATACTTGGGCTGTTTCCATAATTTGGCTATTGTAGATAATGCTTCTACAAACATCGGGGTGGATGTAACCCTTTGAATTATTTTTGTATTCTTTGGGTAAATACCTACTAGTGAGATTGCTAGATTGTAGGGTAGTTCTATTTTTAACTTTTTGAGAAACCTCCACACCATTTTCCAGAGCAGCTGCACCAGTTTGCATTCCCACCAATAATGCAAGACAATTCCCCTTTCTCTGCATCCTGTCAACACCTGTTGTTTCTCATGTTGATTTTATCCATTTTGACAGATGTGAGGTAATATCTTATTGTAGTTTTGATTTTATTTTCCTGATGATGACTGATGTTGAACATCTTTTTACGTGCTTATTGGCCATCTGGAAGTCTTTGGAAAAAATGTCTATTCATGTCTTCTGCCTATTTTCTAACTGGATTACTTGTTTTTGGGGTGTTGAGTTTGGCAAGTTCTTTATATATTTTGGATACTAACCCTTTATCAGATATGTCATTTGCAAATGTCCTCTCCTAGTCTGTAGGCTGCCTTTTAGTTTTGTTGATTTCTTCCTTTGCTGTGCAGAAGCTTTTTGTTTTGATGGAGTCTCAATAGTTTCTTTTTGCTTTTGTTTCCCTTGCCTCTGGAGACATCTAGAAAGAAATTGCTATGGTCAATGTCAAAGAGGTGTACTGTCTGTGTTCTCTAGGATTTTGTTTGTTTATAAACTTAGAACAATTTAAGTTCTGAAACTACAAGTCTAAATCAGGTAGTTATTGATATACATTAAAATCAGAGATGTGGGGTGCCTGGATGGCTCAGTTGGTTAAGCGTCTGCCTTCAGCTCAGGTCATGGTCTCAGCGTCCTGGGATCAAGCCCCAAGTGAGGCTCTCTGCTCAGCAGGAAGCCTGCTTCTCCCTCTCCCTCTGCCTGCCTCTCTCCCTACTTGTGGTTTCTCTCTCTGTCAAATAAATAAATACAATCTTTAAAAAATAAACATTAAAATTAAAAATAAAAAAAGCCAGAAATGTGTTTTCCTAGAGACTTTGGTATAATAAATATAAAAGTATTTAAAATGCCAAATATACACAGATGTTCCTTAACATAATAAAGACTGCTATAATTTGGGTTTATAACATCAGGGTAACAATGACTTTATATTCCTCATTGCTAGCATATACTTACCAAATAGAGAAAAAAATAAAATCTTGTCTTCTCATCTTAAGCAAGTTGATGTTTCTATCTATTTCACCGGTTTCCTAATACTTAGAAAGACCCTCATTTAGGGAACTGGTCTAGAAATTGCCCTCAGCAAGGAGAACACATTAAATCCTATCATAAACACCATATAAAAGAAATCCCATTTCTTTCAAAGGGATAAGCATTGAATCCACATCCTGCGGGTTCAAATCACATAAATCTTCGAACTGCAGTGGAGTTATCCCTAACATCATTTACTACTCTGGGTACGTTTGTGTATATTTGATTCCCTTCCTAGCTCTTAGGAACTTGAGCATTGACATATTTTTCTTAGCTTCATGTAATTCTGTGGTTACAACTTGGAAAGTATTCTACTGAAGAATGAATAATAATAGTCCATTTATCTTTGAGTGGCTTTTTCAGGAGTGGAATGTCTGGCTGGAATATGCCAAAAGTCATGTAGCCAAGAAATAGCTATTAGAACAGCAAGACCAAAGAGAATCTGGATCCCCAAAATGGAGCAGAAGGGGGTTTAGATTTTGGACAATCAGAAATAACAAATGTCTGTCATAGCCTTCCTACTTTCTATATGCCCTGTGTTTCTTGGGTGTTCTTCCAGCTGCCTCTGCACGTTATATCCCAAAACTTGCAGATTTCCTATTGACTCTGGGTCTATCACGGCTTTTATCTGTTCGCTGCATTTCTCACTATTCTTTTTATGCCCCATATAGTCTACTGAATTGGACGACTTACCTTCTTCCTAACGCATTCCTAAAACATTCCATTAGTGTCTTTTTTCTTAATGTTGTGGATTGGAAATAGATAATCCAGTTTGTCTTTCAAAGCTGTGTCTAAATGGTTAGCAGAATAATCAAGAGCGACAGCAAGAAAAATCACTGAAAAGTAATTGGAGTAGTTTAGGAAAGAAGTGATAGTTACCCGCTTTGGCTATACAGAGCCTATGATAAAGTTCTCATTAACGTAAAAATTAATTAAAAAATTAAAAATCTGAAAAAAATTAAATTTTAATAGTTACATTTAATCAAATTAGACATATCTGCTACATTCTGAGGCTATGTTTGTTGGTGGAGGTGTCCTTTCTTTACAAAATGATGATTTTATATATATATATATCACCTTCATTGAGCAAAAATCATTTAGTAGGAATTCTATGTCAATCACCTCTTTCAGAAATTTCCCTCTCCTGGAAATCTAAAATCTGTGTTAATAGTAGTCAAGGTCTGGGACACCTGGGTGGCTCAGTCAGTTATGCGTGTCTGCCTTTGGCTCAGGTCATGATCCCAGGGTCCTGGGATCCAGTCCCACATCAGACTCCTTGTGCAGTGGGGAGCCTGCTTCTCCCTCTACCTGTTGCTCCCCGTTTGTGCACGTGCTCTCTCTCTGACAAATAAATAAATAAAATCTTAAATAATAATAATAATAATAATAATAATAATAATAATAATAGTCAAGGTCTACTTCATAAGTTGACAGCTGTCTCTCTCTACAAATGATAGGAACAAAATATTCCAAAGCTAATAATAAATCCTTTGCAACAGGAAAAAATTGCCACAAAAAAGATATTTTCAATTAGTACTTCGTGTTTTCTCTTTAAATAATGTTATGATTTTCTACTGTGCCTAGAGGTGACTTTATTTTCTTTTGTTCAGTTTTGTTATTAAGGATTTGACAGAATTTTGTAATGAAAATAAACGAGCCTGCACATTTAGAGGATAGTTGGCCTGGGTTCTATTTAGACGAGTGTATGTATTTGAGCTAAACATTTGTCTGCTTTGCAAACCATATTATGCCTTCCAGTTAAACAACTGGAAAGCAAATAAAGAAACGAGTGTACCTGTGAAAACCCTGTTCTCTAGTTAGAGTTTTGCTGTTCAAGAATTGAGAGACTAAAGTCTCAGGTTCTTTTTTTTTTAATATAGTATTCTAATTATTATTGAAAATGTACTTCTGATGCTTGTTTGGAAATTTTGCAAGAACACTGACATGTAAGGATCAATGTAGATCTTTACTGCAGTGGGTGGGCACCGCTCTTCAAGGAAAGAAACAAAAGCCCACACTACAGGAGCAGAATCGGGGGCCCGAGCTGAGGCTAGTGATTAGAAAATAAGGCGAAGCACTGGAAGTTTAGGAAATCAGAAATAGTTTGAAAAGCTAGATTACGAAGAGTCACTATAATAGATATTTTCAGAAACAGGGTGTGCGAAGAAAAACAAATATTTTGTTTGTATTTATATTTGTATTTGTTTTGATAGTGAGGTTCTAGGAAGTCCTTCGACTTAGGAGCACAGAGCTACTGGGGCCATAATTAGAGTCGCCCTTGAAGAACAAATAAAATGTCAATGCAAAAACACTTGCAATGATGCAATTATTATTTTCTCTACGTGCCCAATGAACAGTTATATCAAAATCAAATGTATTCACATTAGAGTTTCTTTCTCTGACTCAAAAATAATTATTGAGTGTTCTCTCCATACAAGGAATATGGCTAGTGTTTTGGAAATAGAATTAAAAATAAAATCTCCCAACCCAGAAATTCTCTCCACAAAATTAGTAGAGGAAGAAAATACTTTTATTATTGAATAAGCATTAAACCAGAATGCCATGCTCATCACTAAGAAATTGCAAAAACAGGGAGAAATACCACCTTTTTATAGAACCAAGCAGATACAACCCATGGTAAACATGTTCTCAAGATACATGACGAAGAGATAAAAGTCTTAAATAAGAGGACTTGACAGCACAATTTGCCACACATAGTTCATTCTAACTTTACCTGGTAATTGGGTGACCATCTATGTTAGTTAACTGGCTTTATGTGGAGGAAAAATAAACTCTTCAAATCTTTATTACAGGAGGTAGTTTTATAATTTGGGGCAATGTTCTCCAAAGTCAGCCTCCTATTCAACCACAGAAACTGGGAGTCCAGGCAATATCTTCCTTGATGATTGCATTTCAAAGAGATGGCTCCCAGGCCTTGAAAAAGACACTTGTGGTCAGAAAATTTACAAAAGGCCTATCCACCCTTCAAAAGGATATAATACGTACATTTCAAAGAGAGGGGGAGGTACTTCCAAGTTTTCTAAAGTAAATGCTCTAAGAAAAGGGAAAAAAGAATCGTCACTTCCATTATTTTCAACTGGGAACTTAAGTCTCTTACTTGTAATTTGTATTTGTCCTTACACTAGACACTAGACAGAGGACGGCAATGAAAAAGATAAAGTGTGTGCCCTTAAGACACTCATAGAAAAGCCATCTGAATTGGAACCAGAATTACCATGTTCACTATCTATCCATCTCCAGTTTATAAGATAAAAGCCTCCTAAATGATACTGCAATAACTTTTATTTTCACCCAGAACAAACTACAAATCTTATTTTTTATACATGCACTTCAGCACATAGTAATGAAGTTAAACAATAGGATTACTCAATTAACTGTATCTTTTTATATATTAATTTCAAGTTGATAAAAATAACTTTCTGTGTTCATGATACCTAAGGAAAACAAAACCAATTTTGAGAAAACACTGTGGAAAATGTCAGCTGTGATTTCAATGTTTCTGTATAAACAAAGCTACAATTCCTGCTACTTCAAAGCATATATATTCGTTTCTATGTCTATTGAATGATTTATTTATTTAATAGGAAATTTTTAACAATAAAGTGTACCAATCACTAAGTCACTTGTTAGAAATAATAAGTTGAATATATTGAAATAATATTAAAATTTTAGATTCAGACCAAAGCGGGTTCCAATTCTATCTTTTTTTCTCTAGTTGTGCAAATTTGGGCAAGTTGTTTAATCTTTCTGATGCTCAGGTCTTGTCTACAAAATGGTGATACAGCACATGAGTTTTACTGGAGTAACGTAAGAATTAAACACAATTATACTTAAAAAATTTTAACTTAGTATTGAGTATATAGAAAATGCTCAAAATGGTAATTATTGATTTCAATTAATGTGACAAAGATACGTATAGAATAATGATGAAAAAGCAGTTCACTGGTTTTGAGTGGCCTGTGGGAGAAGAAGCATCCAGGGGACACTATTTGTGACAGAATCCATTTGACCCAGCTGTACAGACTGGTTAGGGAAAAAGATGTCTGCATTGAAGGCTCTGGACTGTGAAAAAAAAAAAAAAAAACAACTGCCTAAGATTAAAGTTTATTCACTTAGCCCTGTTTTTTTTTTTTTCCCCAAACTATTGGTAGTGACAGGCCAGCGATTTTTACTTCCAATGCTTTCATAAACTGTAATAAAAATTACCATAAAAATGGAATAAAAAATAAAAACTTACAGAATATATAATCTAATTTTTTTATTAGATTCAATAGTCACTGTTTAATAAAGATAGCCAGAATAGGTAAAACATAGGGAAAAAGAAAATAGCTGTAAACACTACCTATATTGCTTATTGAAAGTGATTAACATCGTTATTATTACACTTAGAATTTTTGTTATTCCTCCATCATAAGTAAATAGAAAGTTTGAAGTTAAAAGCAAGTCCTCATAATAAAGGACCTGGATTTCTACATGTTAAGTTATTAAGTTAAGTTGAAGTTAAATTGATGACAATATTATTTGCATAGGCTAATATATATTTAAATATATCTATGTTTTGTTTGAATAATGCTCATAACAATCAGTCTCACAGAAGTACATCAATAAAAATAAGAGAAATTTTTTTAAAAATTTCAGCAAGCTCAATATATTCATCTTTAATTTTCATCCAAAATGATGCAAGTGATGTGTGTTCAAAATCTATCTTCAATTCCCATCAGTTTCACTAATATAGCCTATAAAATCGATTTCATAGTTAAATTTAAATTACGTTCCCAATGAAAGGAATGAAATCTGGAGCTTTCTGTGGATGGATTTCATTTTGATGGAAAATAAAAATGATGTATCTAATGGCTAAGGTGTTCATCAACAATCTTTTAGCAAATATCCAACATCAAATCATCATCCACTTCACTTATAACTGATGGTAAATTATAAAATATGTTACATCAATCTATAAACACGGTTTTCAACTTTTAACTTTTGTATGTGTTCTTGACTTTACTCTTCATTAAAAACATGCTTCTTCATTGCATGGAAGTAATAAATAACTAAACATACCAACTATATCAGACCAATAAGCAAGTCTAGCTGTCCAATTCCCTTCCTTAAAAAGCTATGACAAAACCACTTTATCTTGAAGAATCATTTAGAGTCTGTTCCATATGTCAAGCACTATCAATAAAACATTTTTCTCAATTAACCACCATATTTCTACATGCAATACCAGTTGACGATCATCATCCATATTATCATATAACAAAATTATTTAAAAATATAACATATAACCTTTGCATAATTCACACGTAAACCAATGGTATAGTTGACAGGTGTCTTTTTTTTGGCAACCCTTTCTCTGTGAAGAAAGTATTCAATTTACATTCTGGCACAAGCTTCTTACTCTGAGTGACCAACTCACAGAACCTACTCCTGTTACATAAAACTTCAGTTCCAGACCACATTTGTCAATAATGTTACCTTTCACAGTTTTACACAACTCAGGGCTAGTTGTATTTGTCAGCAATTAGTCTGAAAAAAGTTCTTCAGTCATACCACCATAATGTTTAGATTGCCTAAATTCTGATGTTATGCTATGAATTCATCAAGTTATAATAAAAAAACTACTTTGCTACCTCTATTTTCTCTATACATTGGTCTCTTATATCATTAGGCAATTCTCGAATATGTCAAGTTACAGTTTTATTGGAAAACTGAGTCACATGCTCTGCCTGTAGTAACATTTCCAGATAAACTCTTTGGTGATACAGTTGTTCACTAGTTTCTCAGTAATTGCATATGGTGTTTTTCTTCTTAGGAAACTGAAATGCCACATTAAAACCTTCAGAGTAGTAATGTTTATATTGAAAATATTGAATATCTGCTACTGTCAGCTTTTTATTTCCATACTGTTTCTTTCAGAGTTTTTGTGATATCGGATGTATTTCTTTATGTTGTGTATGTAAATGCCCCTTAAATATTGATGGTTTAATTGCTTCCATAGCTAATTCATCTCAGCAAATAACACTTTTTTTTTATCACTTCATCACCAATTATAGCTACAAAATAAATTTAATATATGAGAGATAATAGTTCCGACTAGAACTAGTTTGACCTTTCTCAGTCTTTGTTTCTGGAAAGCAAATTCCATTATCACTATTTAATATACTACTGAAAGAAAAGGTGTGTCATTTCTTAACAAAGAAAGTCCAATGAGTTTTCTTTTACCATGTGCAGATCAGGCTTCAAATTTCTTCTTCATTTCTTGAAATAACTTCCATTATTACCATGTGATATATACCACTTGAGAAAAAGGTGTGTCATTTCTTGACAAAAATATTCTTGTAAATCTTTACCGTCTGCAAATCAGAATTAAAATTTAATTCCTTAATTTATCCAAAATGGTAAACTATAAACTTAAAATACATTTGATGAAAATGTAAGTAATCCTTAAACAAATAGCCACGCATTCCCTTTTATTTTTATTGAATCATTCTTGACAAACTAACCTTAAAATATTGCATGTTGTCCTACTCTGCACAACTGAAATGCAGCTTATATCCCATGTGACTCAACAGAGAAGTTGAACAGCATGTGAATTAGTCCATACCCGATTCAGTGAGATAAATTCACTGATTACAAGTATTATCTCATAGAAATAGCAGCTTTATAGTTTTAAATGCTTACTCAGTTTCTGCTTATTACAGACTTATGACAACCAACACACAGGTAAGCATTCGTCCTCTTCTCACATTCAAACAGCTTTGGTAGACCTCCAAGCGCTCAGCTAGAAATTTCCAGAACCAGGTTTTAGCAATTAACTGTTCCTGAAAAGATTCTCAAATTGGGGAAGGTGGGGTTAAGGAAGAGAATGAATTGAAAGAGACAGCCTCTAGATTACCTTTCCCTTACATTAAATTATAAAAACTATTTCAAAGCTTGAAAGGAACTATTTGATTTGATTTGATTTTTTAAAATTATTTGATAGGTTGACCTTTGGCTGATGTCATGATCCCAGAGTCCTGGGATCTAGCCCCGCGTCTGGCTCTCTGCTCAGCTGGGAGTCTGCTTCTCCCTCTCCCTCTGCCTGTCCCCCTGGCTTGTGCTCTCTCTCTCTCTCTTGCTCACTCACTCTCTTTGTCTCTCAAATAAATAAATAAATAAACAAAATCTTTAAAAAAATTTATTTGGGACACCTGCGTGGCTGAGTCTTTAAGCATCTGCCTTCGGTTGGGGTCATGATCCCAGGGAGCTGGAATTAGAGTCCTCCATCAGGCTCCTTACTCAGTGGAGAGCCTACTTCTCCCTCTGCCTGCTAATCCCCCTGCTTGTGCGTTCTCTCTCTGACAAATAAATAAATAAAATCTTTTAAAAATAAATAAATAATTTAAAATTATTTATTTGATAAAGTTGATGTGTTACATTTTGCAGATTTAAAGTATACAGTATGTTACCTTATTACATTTGTATGCCATAATATAATTGCCATTGAAACAATATTTATCATATTACATTTTTATAGAACAATATTATTGTCTATATTCATTATGTTATGCACTACATCTCTATGGCTTATTTACTTCTCAGTGCATGTTTGTATCTTAAACACCATCAATCTATCTCCTGGTTACCACTATTTTACTCTGTTTGTTTTTACAAGTTTGACTTCTTTAGAATCCACACAAAAGGGATATCACATGGTACTTGGTACTTGTCTTTCTCTGACTTTATCTCAGCGTAACGTGCTTAAGGTCCATCCGTGTTGTCACATATGGCAGCATATCCTTCTTTCTCATGGCTAAATAATGTTCCATTGTGTGTATATACCGTATCTTTTTTTTTTTTTATCCATTCATCTGTTGGTAGACATTTGGGTTGTTTCCATATCTTGGCTATTGTAAATAATGCTGCAATAAACAAGGGTGGGAATATATCTCATCAAAATCCTGTTTTCATTTCCTCTGAATATCATACCTAGAAGTGGAATGCTGAATCAGATGGAAGATCTATTTTTAATTTTTTTAAGGAACCTCTTTATTGTTTTCCACAGTGGCCTGGATGATTTTACATTCCCACCAACAGTGTATAAGGATTCTCTTTTCACCACATCCTTACTAGCACTACTTGTCTTCTTGTTTTTCTTTTTTTTTTTTTAAGAAAGAGCGAGAGTGCACTGGAATGCATGTGTGCATGCTTGAGCAGTGGGGGAAGGACAGAAGGAGGGATAGAATCTTAAGTGCAGAGCCCAGTGCAGAGCCCGATGCAGGACTTAATCTTGGGACCCTGAGATCATAACCTGAGCCAAAATAAAGAGTCTGATGCTTAACTAAGGGAGCCACCCAGGAGCCCCCTGTCTCTTGTCTTCCTGATGATAGCCATTCTAATAGGCATGAGGTGATATTTCATTATAGTTTTTATTTGTATCTTCTGGTGATTAGTGATGCTGAACATCTTTTCATGTGCCTGTTGGGCATTTTGATGTCTACTTTGGAAAAATGTCTATTCAGCTTTTCTGCCCATTTTTAATCAGATTTTTGTTTTGTTTTGTTATTCAGTTGTGTTCTTTATATATTTTGGATATTAACCTTTTATTGGATATATGGTTTGCAAACTTTTTCTCCCATTCTGCAGGCTGCCATTTCATTTTGCTAATTGTTTCTTCTGCTGGGCAGAAGATTTTTAGTTTGATGTAGTCCCATCTGTTGATATATGCTTTTGTTATTTATCCTTTTGGCATCATGTCCAAATGATTATTGCCAAGACCAATATCAAAGAGCTTCTTTCTTGTTTTCTTCTATGAGTTTTATGATCTTATGGTTAAGTCCTTGATCTACTTTGATTTAATTTTTGTGAGTAGCATGAGATAGGGATTCAAATTTCATTGTTCTTCATGTGTCTTTCTACCATTTGTTGAAAAGACTTTGCTTCCCCAAATGCATCTTAACTCCTTTTTCGAATAAAAGTAGATGGCATATCCTGGAATTTAATTCTGGGCTCTCTATTTTGTTCCTTTGGTCTACATGTCTATTTTTGTGCCAGTATCATACTATTTTTATTAGTATGGTTTCGTAGTATAGTTTGAAATCAGGAAGTATAACTCCAGCTTTTTTTTCCCCTTCAAAATCGGTTTGGCTATTTGGGGTCTTTTATGGTTTCATACAAACTTTAAGATTGTTTCTTCTGTTTCTGTGAAGAATGCTTTTGGTATTTTGACAGAGATTGCATTGAATCTGTAGATGGCTTTGGGTAGTAGAGTTACTTTAACATCTATTCTTCTGATCCATGAACATAGGGTGCCTTTCTATTTGTTTGTGTCTTCTTCAATTTCCTTGAGCAAAAATCTTATAGTTTTCATTGTACGAATCTTTCACTCCCTTGTTTAAATATATTCTTAAGTATTTTATTGTTTTTTGATGCTATTGTGTTTGGGATAGTTTTATTTCTTCTTCTGATACTTCATCATTAATCTAAAGGAATGCCACTGATTTCTGTAAGTTGATTGTGTAACCTGCCACCTTACTAAAATCTTTGATTAATTGCAACAGAGTTTTATTGACTCTTTAGGATCTTCTGTTCATACAATCATATCATTGAATAGTGACAGTTTTACTTCTTCCTTCCCAATTTGAATGTCTTTTATTTCTTTTTCTTGCCTAATTGCTTTAGCTAAGACTCCCAGTTCTAGACTGGATAGGAGTGGTGACAGTGGGCAACTTCTCTTATAATTGATGTCAAAGGAAACCCTTTCAACTTGTCTCCATTAAGTGTAATATTAACTGTGGATGTGCCCATATATGACCTTTATTATGTCAAGGTATATTCTTTGTATATTAGATCTGTTACTTGTTTTTATCATGAAAGGATGTCATATTTTGTCGAGTGATTTTTCTGTGTCTATTGAGACAATTGTGATATTTTTATCTTTCATTTTACTCATATGATGAATTACATTTATCAGTTTGCATATGTTGAACTATCCTTACATCCCAGGAATAAATCCCCCTTGGTCATGGTATACAATCCTTTTAATGGGTTCTTGAATTTAGTGTGATAATATATTCTTGAGAATTTTTGCATCTGTATTCATCAGGGATATTGGTCTAGTTTTCTTTTTTTGTGGTATCTTTATCTGGTTTTGGTATCAGAGAAATACTAGCTTCATAGAGTGAGGTTTGAACTGTTCTAGAGGAACTAATTTAATATTGAGTTCTGAAATTGCTTGCATCTTAATATCTTTCATTGTCTAGTCACCAGACAAAAAGTGAAATGATAGTGCCTTAAATTGGACATTAGTTTCTTAGAAAAGCCTTCCTATTGTTGAACAAAATTAATCAATTTTGAGTTGCTTGTGTGCATTGTGTATGGTAAGGGTCCAAATTCATTTTTTGAATGTGTATATCCAATTTCTCCAGCAACATTTTTTGGATAAACTATCATTTCCTGTTGGGTATTCTTACTGTTTTATCCTGCTGTGTTTTTACCAAACATCAGTTGACTCTATAGGTGTGGGTTTATTTCTAGGCTCCCTATTCAGTTTTATTGGTCTATATCTTGATACTAGTACCATGCAGGTTCAATTACTATAGCATTATAATATAGTTTGAAATCAGGATGTGTGATGCTCCCAGCTTTGTTCTTCTTTCTCGAGATCACTTTGACTATTTCTGTAAAAAAAAAATGCTGTTAGGACTTTTTTGATGGAAGTATGTTGAATCTGTAAATTATACTGAGTAATATTGATATCATCCATATTAAGTCTTTCAACCCATGAACATGAGATATCTTTCTATTTATTTCTGCCTTTTTCAATTTTGCTCATCAATGTTTTGCAGTTGTCAATGTATAAATGTTTCACTTCTCTGGCCAAGTTTTTTAATAAATATTTTATTCTTTTTGATGCCATTGTAATTGGGATTGTTTTCTTAATTTCCTTTTCACATGGCTTATTGTTAGTATATAAAACACAATTGATCTTTGTTTATTTTGTATCCAAGAATTTTACTGAATTTGTTTATTAGTCCTGACAGTTATTTTCTGCATGTGAATATAGGGAGAAAGCTTCTTGACATTGGTCTTGGCAAGGATTTCTTGGATATTATACCAAAGCATAAGAAATAGAAGCAGAAGTAGACAAGAGGGACTACATCAAATTAAAGTGACTTTGAATACCAAAGGAAACAATAAAGAAAATCAAAAGTCAACCTATGGATTGGGAGAAAATATTTGCAAATTATGTATCCGATTAGTTAGTTTCCAAAATATATAAAGAACTCTTACAACTCAATATAAAAAATCCCCATGATTCAATTTAAATTAAAAATAAAATTGTCATATGAGCCAGCAACCCTCCTTCTGAGTATATAAATCAAGATTTTGAAGAGATATTTGTGTTCCCATGTTCATTGAAGCATCAGTCACAATTGCCAAGATATGGACACAATCTAAGATTATGATAGATTAATAATTTCAATAGGTCTGTGTACAGCATAGTGTCTATAGCTAACAGTACAGTACTTTGCACTTAAAAATTATCTAGGAGGATAGATTTAACGTAACATGTTTTTACCACAAAAAAACACAAGAACAAAGGGACACAAAGAAACTTTGGGAGGTGTTTAATATTTCTATTACTTTCATTGCAGTGATGATATCACAACTGTTTGTTTATGTACGAACTCATCAGATTGTGCACATTAAATACGTGCGGTTCTTTATAAATGAATTCTGCCTCAATAAATCTCTTTTAATAAAAGAAAACAAAATAAATGCTGTAAATTAGGGAGGAAAAAGAAATGGAAAAGCTATGCTGTTTGTTACCTATCTCATAATTTCAACTAATTAATTGCTGAGAATGTTTACTATCAGGAGCTAAATTTAAATATAGAATTATTTTCTCAGATAAAGCATGTTGTCAAAAAGAAAAAGAAAAAAAAAAAAAGAAAAAGAAAGCTGTAGTAACAAAGCCCTGATTCTAATACTTAAAGCAGTGGATTAACTTTGAGAACATTATGCTAAGTGAAATAAGCCAATCACAAAATATAAATCCTGTATGGTTTCATTTATATATCTAGAGTAGTTAAACTGATAGAATCAGAACATGGCATGGTGGCTGCCAAGGTCTGGGAGGAAGGAGAAATGGGGAGTTGTTTAATGGGTATAGATTTTCAGTTTTGTGAGATGAAAAATTCTGGAGACCGGTTGCATAACAAAGTGAATATACATGACACTACCGAACTGTGCTCTTAAGAATGGTAAAAAGGCAAATTTTATGTGTGTTGTTCTACAATTTAAACAAAAATCATTGTAGTTATTTCCTCTCATATTTCATTTCACATGAATTTTCAATAACTTTGATCTCTTAAATCACAATGATTGATGTTGCTACCAGTTCACATAATGTAGCTTCTAGAAACAAATTTTTATTCAGCAATATTAAAAAGATGAAAAGTAATCATGAGGACCACATCAAGTTATGTGTACCGGAAACAAAATAAAATAAATCAGGGGTCAGTATATTATATCTAAATAGTGCTTGTGAAATGTATTTTGACTCAAAGTCCCTTAATCAAAGGCTAGAATTTGGGAGGGGGGCTGTGTTTTGTTTGCAGATTATATTTATTTACTTATTTACTCACTGACTTATTTATTTGAGAGAGAGTGACGGCACACAGAGGGAGAGGGAGAGGGAGAAACAACACCCTGCTGAGTAGAGAGCCCGACATAGCACCTGATCCCAGGACCCTGAGATTACGACCTGAACCAAAGGCAGACACTTAACCGACGAGCCACGCAGGTGTCCCAGGGTGGAATTTGTTGAGAGTGAAAAGGGAATATATATATTTTTATTATATATAATAATATTAGTATGTTCATTTATTGGAGTATTATTTCATTTAATCAGCAAAGTGTTAAGCAAAATGAACAGGGTGAGCAACTTCTACTGGGTTATTCTGTGAGAATTATATATTCTCAACCTGTTGGAGAGTCACTATAACAGTAAGAAAGTCAATTTGCCATTTTGCTCTCATCTTTTAGGAAGCCAAGAAAAATGTGATGTATACAACTCCCATCACATTCTGATGATTAATTGTGTAACTTCAGGATTCCAAAGAGCAAAGTATCAGTACCACTATGCAGTATTTTAAAGTTTTGGCTTCTTGTTTTTGTTTTTGTTTTTAAAGATTTTATTTATTTATTCGACAGAGATAGAGACAGCCAGCAAGAGAGGGAACACAAGCAGGGGGAGTGGGAGAGGAAGAAGCAGGCTTATAGCGGAGGAGCCTGATGTGGGGCTGGATCCCATAACGCCAGGATCACGCCCTGAGCCGAAGGCAGGCGCTTAACCGCTGTGCCACCCAGGCGCCCCTGGTTTCTTGTTTTTATACAAAAAGATTTATAAAGTATTGAATTTATAGAAGAAAGAATTCAAATAACTCAAAAGAGAAGCATGATATGTGACAGAGACAACATGTTACCTAACCCATTTTCCATTGTCTTTCTTTGGTAAAACAACCCCAGTTTTATTCAGCACATTATGTAATAAGCAAAAGGAATCTATTTCTAAGCTCCCTAGCAACCAGGTGAGACCATGCGAGTAAGTTCGGGGCAATGCAGCTTAAGCTAATGTGTTGTGTTACTTCAAGGACACACTCGTAAGAATAAGCTGGCACAAATCTTTTGCTACTTTTTCTCTTTTCCTCTTTCCTGATGGCTGCATACTATCATGTTGATTGGATAGTATTTGGTGTAGAATTTAGTGTCTTTTTTAATTTTTTTAAGATTTTGTCTATTTATTTGAGATAGAGTGTGCTCACTCACAAGCGGGGGGAGAGGGAGAAGCAGACGCCCTGCTGAGCAGGGATCCCTACTTTCAGAATGGTCCCAGGGCTCTGGGATCAGGACCTGAGCCACAGGCAGATGCTTAACAACTGAGCCACCCAGGCGTCCCAGTGCTGAATTTAGTTTCAATAAAAGTCCACTTCTTGCTGAAGTAGTGATTACTTTAGGTTGTCTGTCACATGCAGACAAACCTAATCCTAACTGTACAAATTCGAAGCAGGATATAAAACCATGATCACTAAATGGAAATAGAATGAGTGGAAAAGAGTCTTAACAACAACAAGGTAAATTTATGTGTTATTAAAAGTTTTATTATAGATTTAATTACTATTTAATTTAGTTTTATATTTATTGCCATATATTTATAGAATCTAATTGTTTTACAAAGCTTGTTAACAACAGAAAAAAATAAAGAAGAAGAAAAAGAAAGGCATTTCACAATCCCGTCTCCATTTCCTGCTCCATAGAGGCAACAATTTTCAAATTTTTCCAGTAAATTTTTATTTTTTAATGAAATATATCTAAATAATGAGTTTCTTTCTTTCTTTCTTTCTTTCTTTCTTTCTTTCTTTCTTTCTTTCTTTCTTTCTCTCTCTCTCTCTCTCTCTCTCTTTCTTTCTTTCTTTCTTTCTTTCTTTCTTTCTTTCTTCTTCTTTCTTCTTTTCTATCTCTTCTATGTCTCTCCTCCTCAGTTAGGTCTGATCTTTTGACATTCCATTTTAGAAGATGAGAATTGAGCTCCCCTTCAACCTCCTGTTCCACAAAATACACATTTCATCCACCTAATATATTTGTATATTAAATTCAACTAGATCACTATTCAATGTGTACATTAATATGCCTATATCAACATTAGTCACATCCAAAATATGGAAGGCATTGTACTATAATTGTTTCTCCTTTCCTCCACATTTTTTTTACCTCAAGATAGTAATTTTCTTGTTTTATACATTTATTTTCCATCTATTTATTACGAATTCTCCAATAATGCTTTCTCAATGTTACAAAATTTCTTTCAGGGGCACCTGGGTGGCTCAGTTGGTTAAGGGACTGACTTATGGTTTCGGCTCACGACATTATCTCAGGGTCGTGAGATGGAGCCCCTGCATCTGGGTCCACGCTCAACATGGAGTCTGCTGGAGATTCTCTCTCTTTCTCTCTCTCAAATAAATAAATAAATAAATCATTTTTTAAAAAAAGAACAGTTATTCTCAGAATATATTTATATATTTATAATAAATATTTATAATATATATTTATATATTTACAATAAATAAATTTATTTATAGAATATATTTATAACAAATAAAGAAATAGATAAAATTCCTTTCAAAATTGTCAAACTCATTCTCTTCAATCAATTCCATGTTTTTTGATGAAATCTCCAATGGAACTTCCTGACTTGCTTCAATCTGGCCAGGTTTCTCCAGAGGCAGTCTGATTGATTTTACTTTGGGATATATGTATGTATACACACACACATATAGTCATATATATATATATATATATATATATATATATATATGTGTGTGTGTGTGTGTGTGTGTGTTGTATTCTCATATATATATATATATATATATATATATATATATATATATATATATAAGTGTTGCATTCTAGTTCTTGAAGAGCTTAAGTCTCTCTGTCTGGGTTATTGCAACTTTTTATGAGGAATATTCGTTTGCTTTCTGGTGTATATGAGGTAAATTTGTTGAGTTCTTGCATGTCTACAAATGATCTACATTCTATCTCATGTCTGATTGACTTTATAAAAAGTGACTGGGTAAAGCATTTTAATTAGAAATGAGTTGTCTTAAAATTTTGAAAGCATTTTAATTGACTTCTGGATCCTAGTTTTGCTGTTGAGAATTTTAAGCTTTCAGAAATTTTATGTAGTTCTTTCTCCAGTGTTTTGAAATTTTATAAATAAATGCCTTGCTTTAGCTCTGTATTAATCCATTTTGTAGGACACTGCAATGGGGCTTATCCACTTGGCAATTCTTCTTTTCTACGGTCTCTTTCTTTCACTGATTTTTTTTTTCTCTTTGTTTAGGTCTCTGAATTTTATTTTGGACACTTTCCTCAACTCAGTAACCACTGGCTATTCATTCACATTTAAGTTTGAATAGGCTCCTTTTATACCTATGAACTAGCATTCTAACAGGGCCTGACTGGTCCATTTCATTAAGAAACCCTCAATATCATTTTTTTTTAAGGATTCATGAGGTTCCCAAATGGAGATTTCTCCAATCTTCTGTTTTGAGGGGATGGTGGAGAGAGGTATGTATTTGACTGTTAGCCTTTAGGATCCTAGTAAAGGAATAAACTTGTAGGTTTTTAATATTTATTATTAACACCTTATTTAAACATATGCTCACATCACACTAAGCCCAAGAAGGATGAGGTCTTGCCTTAAGGGAGCCGGGCAAAGATTGCATCGTGAGAAAACAAAGCTTGGAGGGAGTTATTCCTACCCAGCTTAATTGCAGATTTTAAAAGTTTATAGGTATGCCAATGGTAGTTCTCCAGAAAAGCTGATGTCCAAATATGAGCAAGATCACATGTATCAGTTATTCTGAAATCTAAGGTATTTAAGATTAATATTACAAAGTCATTAATTTAGACAACATGGGAAAATGCCAATCATAAGATCGAGAATAAAGTCAGGATATAATGCAGATGAAATGGGGACATGGGGTCTGGTTTTGGACAAGTGCTGTAAACGTTAATGTGCTAGCTTGTCCTCTGTCAAGTTCAACTGTTAGTAAGACAGGCAGTAAAATTCCCAGAGATTTTCTGACTCCCCTATATGGCTTCTATATCAAGAACTGATCTTCAGTGCAGAACCAAAAGTAGTTGTATGAACGAAAGGACATTTCAGGTTAATCATCCAATTATATGAAGTGCATTTTTGGCCACTATCTATACACCACATTTTCTTGATTCTAAAACACATTCGATTATAAAAGACACTACTGATTTAATAATAGTTTATACATAAAAACAACTTCTACCACATTAAAGGTAGATACTGATTGGAAGACATATTTCAATTTCAAGAAACTAAATAAGAGAACTTAGACATCTTATCCTTGAGAAACACAGAACAAAGCTTCTACTTCACTGTACTTGCAATTCAAGCAAATCTTCAAATAGAAATAGCATGTATGATTTCATCTCCATAAATAGCACTGTAAACATTGCCTCTAAGAAAAGAAAGGGCACTGTCAAGTCCTCTTCATACAGTTGGCTTGTTATGGTAAAAAGTACAGGGTCTTTTGCTTGTGTAAGAACTAAAAAGAACTACAGAAGTAATTTAAAGACTTTGTTCTGAGAAATACAAATGTTATTTTATTTTCTCTAAATTGGAAAATATGTAAATATATTTGCCTGGTGATGGTCTTAAGTATCAGTGGATTTTTCTCCAATTATCTCTATAATTACTTGGAAGTTTGACATTTCAAATATGGCACTGAGTGCAGAAACTTGACAAAGACTTGTCCCAGCTGGTAGAGTCTCATGCAAGGTCAGCCTTATGCAATAATCAACAGTATCGGGGTCATCGAGTGGGTAGGGTGGCAGATATAATTTTCACAGCTTTAAAACATCACATATAGCTGGGTGTATACATGGAGCTGGATATAAATACCTGCCTTGGATTTATCCCCTGGAAGCACCCTAGATGAAGAGGTGGAAGAAAATGTCTGGATAGTATTGTTTTCGTCACCATTCTTGGGTTTGTCTCTTCCATTACAGAGTAATTAATATGGCAAAGTAATTAATATTGAGAAATGAGAAAGTTTTAGCCATTTGCCAAATCGTATTCTATTATGAAATAAAATTAGATTTTTTTGAACAACATCAATTCTATTTCTTTAATTAAGACATTTACATGGGGCATTTTGTTTTGTTTTATCTTGATTTTTCTGAAAAGAAAGAGACCAGGTAAACCTAGGAGACACGTAAAATATTTTCTGTTTTTATGCTCCATGCTTTAGGAACCCTATCCATTAATTACACAGTAGAGTGATCAAGAGAAAATGGAATAGCTGTACCCGATCAGCATGACTTGCTTGGGTATGTTGTTCATTCTCTGGCTTTCATTGTTCAAGTCCAGAGTCAGTCATTTGTTAGCAATTCATACATATCTTCAAAGGCAATGCTGAACAAGAAAGAAGTAATATCACTGTCTGTATCTCACTGCAATTACATTTCTTATATGCGGCCCATCCACAGGATATAGTAATTACAAGATAACATGTCATTTCATAACCAACGATATCTATTTTTGCATAAGTCCATTATATATTTTTCATTACAAGAATTAGATATGCAAACAGTTCATTTCTTGCAGAAACCAGTGCAACTGCTTTTCCTATCCACTCAGTGCTAGACTAGAAGTTATTTCAAGCACAGACAGATGCTGGAATAGAGAATAAAGAGTTCATAGCATCAGCCCCCACAACATCTGGTACCTTCAAGAGTGTTTTCTACACATTACAATATTTTTTCCTACTATATTTTTTCTCATCATTTATTTTTTAACTCACCCCCTCATTCATTTCACCCTCATCCTTTTTTATATATTTTTCTTTAATTCAAATATGCATCATTTATTCATTCACTCAACAGCTATTTATTTCATACCTACTCTGTACAAGACTTTGCTGTAGACAGGGCAGATACCACAGATAAAATTCCTGCCCTCATGTACATTCTGGTGGACATAGACAGATAATTGTAAAAAATAAGTTATAAGTATGATTACAATTAGGGGGGAAGAAATGTGTGGGGCTTGACTGTTCCTCTCCTCTCTTCCTGGGCTGGTGCTAAAATGTTATGTAGAACTATGTGGAAATGAAGCTTGGACATTTTCCTCCTCAGACAACTAGTTAGAGGGAACTCTTGGGCTTCCAATGTGGGTCAGATTTAAGTATATGAGAAATATTAGCCACCTGCTCTTGCACCTGTACTTGTGACTTCAGGACATAAAGGGGCTTCATCTCCCAGAGGTCCTTGGTACTTGGTGATGGAGCTGTTGGGAATACTCAACTTTAGGGATTAGTGGGGCAAATAGAAAATATCCATGTTACCTATTGAACTGTGTTCCCTAATCAAGGCTTCAGCCTCTAGTAGAGGCAATAGCAACAACAACAAAACAAAACAAAAATAGTTGAGCAAAGAGTATGACTATGACATTATTTCACTTTTTTAGAGTCTATTGTTGTGATTCTGCAACAAGACTCCATACAGCACCCAGATCTGCCACAAATACTGTGACTACCATTGAATTAGTGGTACCTTAAAAGATAAGCAGCAGAGAAGCTGCCCACACACATAAATAGCCCCCCCCCGCCCCATTATCAACATACCCCACAAGAGTGTTAGACTTGTTACAATTGAGGAATCTACATCGACACATTATTATCATCCAAAGTCCATACTTTACATTAGGGTTCGCTCCTGGTGTTGTAGATTCTACAAGTTTGGACAAATGTGTAATGACATGTATCCATCATCGTAGCAGCATTGGAGTATTTTCCTGCCCTTAAAATTCTCTGTGCTTAGCCTATCCATCCTTCCCCCAACTGCCGGAAATCACTGATCTTTTTACTGTCTCCATAGTTTTGACTTTTTCAGAATGCTATATGGTTGGAATCATATAGTATGTAGCTTTTTTAGATTGGCTTCTTTCACTTAGTAAGATGCACTTAAGTTTCCTCCATGTCTTTTCATGGTTTAATAACTCATTTTTTTTTAGCACTGAGTAATATCCTATTGTCTGGATCTTTCAGTTTACTTACTAATTCACCTACTGAAGGACACCTTGGTTGTTTCCAAGTTTGGGTAATTACAAATAAAACTGCAGGGTTTTGTGTAGACATAAGTTCTCTGTTTCTTTGGGTAAACATCAAGAAACACAATTGCTGGATTAAAATGATAACGGTATGTTTAGTTTTTAAAGAAACTGCCAGGGGTGCCTGGGTGGCTCAGTCAGTTAAGTGTCTGCCTTCAGCTTCAGGGTCCTGGGATCAAGCCCAGCATTGGGCTTCTTGCTTGATGGGGAGTCTACTTCTTGCTCTCCCTCTCTGCCTACTGCTTCCCCTACTTTTGCTCTCCCTCTCTCTCTCTGTCAAATAAATAAATAAAATCTTAAAGAAAGAAAGAAAGAAAGAAAGAAAGAAAGAAAGAAAGAAAGAAGAAAGAAAGAAAGAAAGAAAGAAAGAAAGAAAGAAAGAAACTGCCAAACTGTCATCCAAAGTGTTTGTAACAGTTTGCATTCCCACTATTAATATGAAAGTTACTGTTGCTTCACGTCCCTATGATCATTTCGTGTGGTCAGTGTTTTGAATTTGGGGCCATGCTAATAGATGTGTAGCGGTATCTCATTGTTTATATTTGCAATTCTCTGATGACATTTAATGGGGAGCGTCTTATCATATGCTTAATTTCCACCTGTATCTCTTCTTTGGTGAAGTGCCTATTAAAATATTTGGCCTATTTATTAATCAAGTTGTTTTCTTATTGTTGAGGTTTTTTTCCCTTATATTTTTAATCTTCTTTCTGTTACATTGTGCTATGAGTTTAGAGAAACTTGGGACAGGCTATAAATTACATATTTTTCCAGGATTCAAGTGGGAACCCAAGATATGTAAAGAATTATCTTCCCTCCTATGTAACCTGGGTCTAAGTATAAGAAACACCATTAACATAGATTTTATAAAGACAATGGCTCTATTATTTTATCATATTATACAGTCAGAGCTAAAAGCACTTTTTAAAATGATTTACTCCAACTCTTCAGGAAGCAAATATTCCCTTTTCACCAAATCTAACTCATGGTCATCTTGTCTCTGCTTGACTATCTCCAAATATGGAGAACACACAGCTTCTAGAAGTAGTCTAGACTATTTGTTGTAAGGCTACTTGTGAGAAATCTCTCCCTAATGTCGATCCCAGTTCTCTCTAAGTCTTAAGCTGGATTTAGAAAGAGACTTGAAGATGGAGATTTGTGTGCAGATTCATGGCAAAGTGCCCCCTCAACCAACACCTCTGGGAAAATAAAGGAAGTAGGATTGGTGGAGAGGGGAGTTTAACTGTGGTGATAAGGATGCAGTTGGTCCCTTGTGGAGGTCTGGAGTTGGCCCTTTTAAGTTGCCCTGCCTTGAGTAGAGGAAGATAGGAAGGTTCAACTCCCCATCATCTACCAGCCACTGGATTTGAGCTGTCTGTGGGAAGGGGGCATGACCTTGAATGAATAGATTCTCTTTAGCTGAGGACAGTTCTCAAAGAACCACCATCACTCCCAATAACTGAAGTGTGACCTCAATTCTGAACACGGTATCTAAGCTTAACATCAATTACTACCTATAAGTTTTCCCCATTTTTCCTTGTCTGCCTTCCAGAGCCGAATGAAGGTCAACTCCTCTTCCACATAAGCCAAGAATATTAGAGTACACATTTTTACCACTCATAAGTCTCTTAACTTTTTCTTTTATGATGGTTCGCATTATACAAATTGCATATTTGTTCCTAGAATTGAATGGATAACATGGATGTGTTCTCACTGCCTACCATACAGTGAGATGACTCTTATGCATATACTCCTGGTATCTTAATGTATCCTAAACTGACATTACTTTTTTGAAACTTTCACTACATGACTAACATTAGCATAGTGATTATTTGTAAGTTTTCTGCATTATTTCTAAAATAGAAATAATGCTTTATTCCCTTGCTCTGTTCTTCTAACAGATAGTTTTATTGTACCCAAGGGCAGAAACTCATTATTTCTAAGAAATTCCAACTGGCCTAATATCAAAATGTATAATTTTTCTGAAGATCTTGTCTTATTCTCTACCCATAGCACCTAGCCTAGAACATAGTAGATGCTCAATCGATGTTTTTTGCCTGAATACAGGAAGTTTAATTCCTGACATGTAAATTTTTTAGTTAAATCCAAACTCAGATAAAGACACTGAGAGTTCTTATTCATGTGAAAAGTGGCCTTTCTATTGTTACTCACGTGCTTTATATCAGAGAGTTGATGAAATATAATGAAGACAAAGGAGCCAAACAGTCTCATGATTCTGGCCTTACTTGTTTCAATTTCCTTGAACATCCTTGTGTGTAAGGAAGCAGCTTTGTTAACAGACTCCCTTGTGATTTTGAAGAGTGATGAGAAAATTCCAAACCAACTCTTCACTTTTAATTTAATTATATTGATGGAGCCTTACACTGAGAGTAACACTAGCTATCAATCAACTTTACCTACTTCTGTGCCCTGGAAAAACTCATCTCAGCTCTTTTTTCCCCCTCTTTTATCACTGTCCTCCTTTTTGTGATTAAGCTAAGATAAACCATCTTTCCAAAGAGAAGTCAGTATTCAGTTCAAATTCATTTTTGGTGGCCAAAGCAAATGGATGCATTTTCCTCATGATGTAGCTCACCATTCACTAAGTTTCCATTTGTATTGTTTTTCTCACAATTGGAACATATTTATGATCAATATCCTGTTTATGAGGAATGATCACTTCTCAGCCAAGGGCATCACATAGGAAATTTCAAAAAAAAAAAGGGGGGGGGATAAAAAATAGTTTGTACCAGACCAAATTAATGGAACAGCCAATTCCTCATCCTCTCCTTCAGCCTGAATATCTGTTTTAATTACAGCACAATATTTAGTTATTGATGAAAACTTCACATATAATTACAATCCCATATAATTCAAAATTATTATAGTGCGATGCCAAGAGATGGTAAGAAAGCAGCAATTGCCTTTCAGGTAGTATAGCCTTGTGTTTTATAAATTACATGTAGTCAAAGTAATTACTTGAAGTTCCTTGTAAATTAAAGCTACGTTTTCTATAGCACTAAAAAAGGGCAAGAAAGTGACATTTTTCTAGTAACCTATTGCTTTCTGAATGTTAAATTTGATAGAATGCACACTTTTTTTTTTTTCAACGTAAAAAGCAGGGGTACCTGGGTGGCTCAGTCGGTTAAGTGTCTGCCTTTGGCTCAGGTCATGATTCCAGGGTCCTAGGATCGAACCCCACATCCATTGGGCTCCCTGCTCGGTGGGGAGGCTGTGTCTCCCTCTCCTTCTGCCTGCCACTCCCTCTGCTTGTGTGCTCACACACTCTCTCTCTGTGTCAAATAAATTTAAATAAAGAAAGAAAAGAAAAGCAATGTTCTAAGCATTTTATATGTAATAGTTTATTTACATCTATTATTCACATTTATTTTACATCTGTGCGTTAGATGCGTTATCCTTATTAGATAAATGAAAGAATGGAGACAGTGAAGTCAAATAAATTGTCTCAGTTCAAAGAGCTAGCAAAAGTATTGTCTAGATTTGAGCCCAGGCAGTCTCATGCCAAGTCCATGATCTAAACAACGTATCCTACTGCTTCTCTGATGAAGGAATTATTTGCACATTACAGATTAATGCAAATTTCCCCTTGGCTCTTTCTTGTTATTATTAAAATAAAATGTTTTTATTTTTTAAATCGATTTCATTATCAACCTTTACTTTCCTATACAATATCACAATCTTTGATATTGTCAGTCAATGTTTAACTTAACAGTGTCATCTGTCAGGATTCCACTGTGGAATGATAAACTTAAATGAAATGGCATGTTACTTTGAAGATTCTAGTGGAGAGCATGTTCAAAGTCTCTAGGTATAATCAGGTGTCCAACATTTGTCATTAATTTTATGACTTTGATGTTTCACTTGATAAGTTTAGATTTTAGAATTTCAGGCCTTAAAATAAGACAAGTCAATTAAAAAAAAATTTTTACTTCTGAATCACTGAAATGTATCACTGTGCCTTTATCACAAACTTCATCATAATTATCATTGGTATCATTTACTGAACACATCCTACATGATTTGCAAACATTATCTCATTAATCCTCACAAACGTGGGAGTAGGTGTTAGTTTCAGTTGAGAAGACTGAAGTTCAGAAAGGTGAAAGTAACTTTCCCCAAATCCCACTAATCACCAATCCCCAATCAGTGGCAAGGTGATGGTAGAGCCTGGCTGGAACTCTAGTTTACCTGATTCTGAAATTCACATGAATCTCCACAACAGGATGGCTCCTTAAATGATTAAGGCAAATAAAATGCTAAACACATTCTCTTGACAGCTGGATCAGCGTTTCTATCAGTCAGGGTCCAGTAAGAATATAAAATATAGAAATCACACCAGTCCTATAACAGCGAGAACTGAAGATGAAGAATTATTAACCACATATAAAGTTGTTGCTTATATAACGAAAAGGGTAAAAAGAGAAATGTAAGTTATCACGGAGGTAGCAACTACAGGAAGCAACAACTGCTCCTACGGTCATGGGAACAAAGGGAGGGAACAACGAGAAGATATCAGAATTCTTAAAATGTAGAAGGGGGACCCCATACGGCTGAAACTCAGAAGTCCAAAGAGAAGTGGGGAACAATGAAGCTGGTTTGAGAATGTTGGAAAAACTGCAAAGTAGGTTTGGCTTTGGGAAGGACCTGCTGTTGCTGCAGTGAGTGAAGAAACACTGGTGATATGGGACCTCCTGCGGGATGACACCAAAACCAGGAAATAGGAAGAAGCAACTTCTATCTCCCCTGTCCAGTCCAACAGTCCTGATTAGTAGTAGAGCCTAATCTAGAATGAACAAGTAATGCAGAAGTATGGGTTGAAGAGCCCCAGCTCCAACCTCAGAAAAGAGAAAATAGAAGGTGAGTTTGGAGGAAAAATACAATAGTTTAATAACTGGCACCATGTTAATATTAATTATGGATATGATCTGCACTCTTGGGTCTATAGTACTTTAGGATCCAACCTTCATACATCCATGTATCTGTGGCAGAAACTTCATGCTTATATTTGAGTGATCTGGGATTTTTTTTTTTTTAACTAAGCTTTTCTTCTTTACTCCCTTTCTCTATCTCTACTTTTTATCCCTCTAATACCTTAAATGTATCCTTTCCCATCTTGATCTTCTACCACATGAAATACCAGATTATGACTTATAAGAAGGAATAGAAGACAAAATAAACAAAGATTCAAAAAGAAGAAAAAGAGAGGAACTGTGGGAAAAAAAATTATCTTACCTAGTAAGTTTAGACTTTATGATTCCAAAAAACAACTTGTGTATTTGAGATAAAATATTAGGTGACATTTATTTTAACATTTTTAAAGGAAGGTAGAGAGAAAAATATGTCACATGTATCCAGGGTCTATCTTCACTGCTTCTCCCAATACATTAAGTAGACAGCAAAATAAATTATTTGTATTGCCACAATTGTATAGGTTTCATAAATATTTTATTGTTAAACTCCATTTTCTCATATAATATCCTTGTTGCTAAAATTATTTTTGCCTTTAACAACAGTACTTGACAGGTATACAATGTTGGACAAACAATCAGTGAAAAATCTTACATTCTTTTACGAGAACTAAGCCAATGCCAAGGCATATAGATCAAATTTGTGTCATTCCCTTTCACTGATGCTGGAATATAGCTCTGAAAGCATATATAATCAATACCTATTTATTATGTTCCTACCATGTGTCAGGGTCTAAGCACTGGGAATTAAAATTAGAATAAAGTAAATAGCATATAGATATGGATGAAATTAAAGGAATTATGGGAAATATGTACAACTCTATGCCAATAGATTTTGATATCAAGATAAAACGATAATGGAAATATTTAGGGAAATATAAATTACAAATGATTCAAGAGGAATAAAAAAAGCTAAACCATAGTTAATCATAAAATGATCAATATTTGTCAAAAAGTGAAACTCAAAATAGGTGGCAGGCTCAAATCTTTTAACAAACATGTTCTAGCTCATTTTCAAGTTTGCAGAACTTGCTTAAATTAAAAGGTATAATTTCATTTGGCAGGAAAACAGGATAGAAATACTTAAAATCATCTCAAGTTAACATGTAAACACAGCATACATCTATTTTTTATTTCAACTACTGGAAGGGAAACCATAGTTCCTGCTCCTCTGTCCTTCAATATGGAGGGAATATTCATTAGTTTAACAGGTCTGCTATATCAGTTCGTCACCTCAGTTACCCATGAAAGGAGTACATTTTCTGTTGAGTGAGTTTATTTAGGCTAAGGAAATAGGCATGATTAGACCCCGCATATACCTTTTGTCTTTCTTTGACATTGGTTTGCCCCTAAAGAGTATGCTATCTGATGTGTTATTTGCAATAAGCTAACTAGCATATTTGCTGTGTCTTACAGCTGTGTCTTACAACACTCATAGCTTCCCATCACCATCAATGACTGCCTAGGTAAGTCTAATTCTGGGATGTAGATTTAGGAAATTCATTATTTTATAACATCTAAGACATATCTTTCCACTAGCCTTTTCAGATAATAAAGGCGGCACTTCATCTGCTTAATGTGTTTTCTCCATTAGTGATGATACTTATGGAGCTTCATCAAAACCCAAAACTCAACACTTCTTAACACCTTTTACTCTGAAGCTGAAAATTTATTTTAACATTTTTCTGGAAATATAAATATGCCAACTAAATATCAACTAAATTTGAGGAAAATAAAATATAAAGGAGAATATGGGTGCCTTTCTCTATCAGATATTAAAACATAAAGCTCTTATAAATAAAATGTGTTACTACCAAATGATCAGACCCATCACATCAGGTGGTGTATCAGGTGATCATAGGAGATGTAGGACTCTTGAAAAACACCAGGTGGAGGATGAACACGAAAAGTTCATACGTGCAATTTTCTTTTGCTTTTTTAAAATCATTCTTTATGTTACATTATAAACATATCAGTTCTGAAGTTCACTTTTAACTATCACAAAATGAATTCAGGATATTAAAAGACTGTGTTTTATGTTGCCCAGAAGTCATCCTCTTTGTTTGCCCACTCTATTGCTCAACACCATCTTATCTGCTGTAATAGTAGGTCCACATTCTTAGGACCTGAATGTTTGATTTTCACTTTCCTTTAATGCTGTTTACACATGCACATATCATTTACTTAGGCCTCAATACACTGGAGACTACTTACGTGTCATATGGATTGGGGCACGCTATGTTTATGTGGTCCTCACCTTCAAAAGTTATAGGTGTAATTGCTCTTTGAGTCCTGAAATCCACTTCAAGGAATAAGATATGAGAACAAACCTATGTAATTGACAGGGTTCAAAGCAAATTTACTTAGGACAGGGGTGTATTTCACAATAGAAAATGCTTTACAATGAATCACAGGTATGACTAAATTGGAATGCCCAATTGCAACAGGACAATAAAATAGAAAACATACCCCTAGAGTATTCAGTTTTTAAGAGCAGGTTGCAGTATTATGTTTTCTCCACCTCATCTTTGTAACTAGGGTTGATGAGAATATCACTTAAATGTGAGTAACTGTTAAAATCCTGTAATTTATTAAACCGTGACTGTCAATCCTAAAATTGACATGTGGCCTTTGGAAACACAAAGAAATCCTGAAGGTTTTAACATATATTCTAACATGTTGCAATACTGAATTACATATTTAATGAAATATTAATAGATTTATGGTTCCATGCAAAATTAGCCAAAGAATAACAAAATAAAATCTCTACAATTCAATGGACCTGTCTTAAAAATTAACCAAAAGACAGGAATCAGGTGAATGACATGAGTTAATTTACTAAAGCAATATAAGTCAGACAGGTGATTATAAAATACTGTTTCACAGAATTGATCTGTTGAAATGTGTGCTGTTTTTTGTTTGTTTGTTTGTTTGTTTTGGTTTTTTTTTTTTTTTGGAGTGTTTATTCCCCCAAACACATATATCAATGGCAGGAAGAAAAAAAATATTAAGCAAAATGCATTTCAATATACTGTTAACTCACTAAATATCTTGACTTCATGTAGAAATCTTACTTCTCTCTTAAACTTCTGTCTTAGTCTATTCAGGCTTCAATAACAAAATGCCATAGACAGGCGGCTTAAACAACAGAATTTTATTTCTCACAGTTGGGAAGTCCAACATCGAGGAGTCATCCCAAATCAAAGTACTGGCAGACTCAGCTTTGGGGAGAGCTCTTTCTGGCTTGCAGATGGCTATCTTCTTGCTGTGTCCTTACATGTCTTTTCTAATAAAGGTTCCACCCTTATGACTAATTGCCTCCCAAAAGCCCCACCTCCAAATACTGTCACATTAGAGGCTGGAGTTTCAATACATAAATTTTGAGGGGACACAATGCAGTCCATTGCACCCTCAGTTGATTTACTGTTAAGACATTACATTATAATTTCTGAAATCATGTGGAAGTAAAAAGAAATGTAAACTAAGTATTCATATTGTATGCTGGAATACTAACTAGTATTCCTCAAGTATTACCTCAAACATTACATCTGCCCATATTTAGCAAATTAATAAGGGATTTTTTCCTAGCTAAATATCCCAAAATGCATTCTTAAATTAAAAAAAAAGTGAGTCTCCTACAGATTGATTTTAAGTCATTTATTCAGAGTCAAACAAGTCTTTTAGTTCTACTCCATGCTCATGTTAGTTATTTCAAGCTATACTTAGAAAACATGAAATTGTAAGTGTTCCATAACATATTATATAGACCTGTAACGCAACAGCTCTCCTTTAATTTTTCTATGTATTTCTAAATATATCCCTTTCCCATCCCTTTCCCTTTTGTGTTATAAGATATATTATCTATTATTTAATCTAATTCTGTAGAAAACAGTTGATGTTTTCTTCTCTGCCTCTTACCAAGCCAGAAATCTAGATATTCCCCAGGAAAAAATCTTCTTGAGAATAGCTGGAAAGAAATTGTCAAGTCTCAGAGTAGCTACTATGGGGAAATTCCTCACATGATGATGGTTGTCTTTATCCACAAATGAAGCCTCCACTCTTTGTCCTTTGTCAGCAGCCTGATAGAGAATATCACTGTGGCAGAGGTGGCTAGTTGCCTTTCCAATACCTATTCTGTGCTTCTTCATCAGTCAAAGAATCCAATTTTCTTCTAGGTGAAGGACCAGGATTCTTTTTTTCATTTTATTTTACTTCCTAATCCAATATGGGTCATTTCTTTTGTAAAATGCGATTAATATGTTGCACAACTTTCAAATTTCTATCAAGTTTCTGATTATTTGCTCTCACTTTATCTATTTATCTCTTCATAAAAGAGAAGCCATCATTTTGTATACCAGCATTCATCCCAGGATCACACTTCAAGTAGTACTGTACCATATGATTCTATTTCCTAACCTCTTACAGCTAGCTATAGTCAATGAACCATAAGGGAAGTTATAAGGTGGGACCTCCCTCAGAGGAAGTTCCTTAAAAGAGGTATAGACAACTTTCACGTATTCTTCTTGCCTTCCCTGTTCCCACTTCCTGCCTGCAATGTAGGCATAATGGCTGGAATTCCGTTGTAACATTTCACCTTGAGAAACTAAGTGCAGTGGACCCAAAAGTAGGAGAAGCCTGAGATTCTGAAAACACTGTAAAACCCCCATGTGTATTTTGGACTCCTAGACACGAGATTCTGTAAGAGGTTTCCAACTTCTTCCTGTTTAAGCCTCTGTGGTTTCTAACATCTGTCGCTATCTGTGAAATACTACTTCTACTTGATGTTGACACATATAAGAAAATGCATTTTAACAATCTGGAAGACAGATAAAATGAGTCTAGAAATTCCACTTGAACAGAATAGAAAATTAAGAGCAGTTCAATGAAGCTCCAAGACCAAATTAAAAAGCCTGAGGGTATTCATCAAACTGATTAATCAACAAGTCAGATTAGTAAGGAGTGTTGACTACTAACACATTGTTCATTTGGGCTAAGTAGCTGGAAGCAGAACTATTTGCCTTAGATTAAATAATTGAATGTTAGCGCTGTAACTGAAGAGATAAGAATTGTACAAGGCCACACACTTTCCAGGAGAAAAGCAAACAGAAAATCCATCCAGATAGCGTATCTTTCTCTACCTCATAATTCCCAGATAGGATACAAAAAAACAAAAAAGGTAGAGAGTTAGGACAATTCAAGCGTAAAGATTAGCAGATAGCCTTGAATCACCAAACATTTGAAGAAAACCAATTACTTGAAGAAAGGTACCAAATCAAAAAAAAAAAAAAAAACAACACCCGAAAAGATATTTTATAGAGCAAACAGAATATAAAAATTAGAAAAACACAATGAACTCCATACATTAGAGAGAATATCACATTTTTTAAAAAGTGACTAGAGATCATGGAATTTTAAAACGTGATTTTAAATTAACTGTAGTATTCTTTCACTTATTTAACAAATATTTATTGAGTTTCTACATCTAAGCTCCAGGTTCTATTTCAGGTAATGTGTTGTAATTGGGAAAAACAATATAGAGCTTTGTTTTATATAACTTTATTGCATATTGGTGGAGAGACAATGAATAAAAGATGTCCTGGTACTGTCTTTTCTTTGAAACCTACTTTAAGAAGAAAAAGAGAGAAAAGAAAAATAAGCAGAAAGGGAAGCTGAATCTTCAATGAAACTAGGAAATAGAACCAAGCATAAAGTAAATTGAACCTTGTTCAGAGAGATGTTTAAGAAAACACCTATGTCTTTCGAGGTGACCAAACATTGGTCAAAAGTGGATGGTACTTTCCACAAGGACAATGGATGGAATGGGTGTCAGTTTCTTATGAGCATGCCCCTAAGCCCACCTGAAACCTTGGAATGGGAGAGAAAATGGGTTAAAAGTGAAAATATAATGATATGGTATCTTTGCAACAAGCAGGCCATCAGGGTGATAGTATAAAGAGGAAAAAGTAAGTTGGAATCAGCTCTTAAGTATATTACCTTAGGTATATGAACACCATCTTGCTAAGTCCAGTGGTTTGTCCTTGATCTTCATTTTGCTGGCCATTTCTATTGCATTTGACAAAAAAGAGTTATTGTTCCCTGTTGAGATCCTTTCTTCCTTTAGCTCTGGCATATCAAACACCCTTCATTTTAATCCCACTCTTTTTGTAGCTCCTTCTCAGCATGCTTTGCTGTCTTCTCCTCTTCTTCTCCCTAGTTCCTAAATACTGGGTTGCCATGTGCTTAATGCATAGTTCTTTTTTTTTTTTTAATCTATCAATATTCCTGCCCTAAGCAATGTCATCTAGTCCCACAAGTAGTACCATTTGTATTCTGATAACCCCAAGGTTTATCTGCAGGCCTAACATCAACCTACAAATTTGATTAATAATGAATTCCATGCTTAACAACTCTACTTGACTGTCCAATAATAGTCAGTTAAAATTAAGCATGCCCGATGTCCAATGAATTCCCAATTCTCAATATTTTCCATACCCACATGTTCCTCGGGGGGGGGAAATGAAAGAAGTAAGGTAAAAATAAAAGTTCCCTCTGATTCATACAACTGCTCAGGACAAAATATAGTTGTCATTCCTGAGTCCAATCTATCTTCCATATTCTTACCAATAAGGAAGGATAAATGTTGATAATATTGCATTTTAACTCATAGATCCAAAAATAGATGTTAATATTTGGTGAAAGTTTAAAGAGAAACATGGTTTGAATAGCTCCAAAGTATTTCCCCTAAGATATATTTCTTTACTACAAAGTTTAGTAATGTATAGTCAAGAAATAGCAGACACCATCATAAACAATCAGGCAAGTTTAATATCTGAAGTAATAAGACTATCATATTAACCTTGTAAATCCCTTGATAAGATGCACTGAATAGGACAAAAAGCTTTTTAAAGTATTATTGTAGAAACAGCATGAATTCATCTCATTCCAATCATGAAAAAATATCAGACAAACTGCATTGAGGGACATTCTACAAAATAACTAATAATTCAACAAAAGTTTGAATCATGAAAGAAAAAGAAAGATTGAGGAAATATTAAAAATTGGAGGACACTAAAAAGAAATAAAAACTAAATGCAACACTACACACCTATTGACCAAAATCCAGAACACTGACAACACCAAATGCTGGCAAGGACATGGAGCAACAGGAATTCTCATTCATTGCTAGCAGGAATGNNNAATGGTACTAACACTTTGGAAGAGTCTTTAGCAGTTTCTTACAAAACTGAACATATGCTTATTATATGATCCAGCTGTCACACTTCTTGGTATTTACCCACATGAATTGAAAATATGTCCACACAAAAACCTGCATGACGATACTTATAGAATTCATAATTGCCAAAACATGCAAGTAGCCGAGATGTCCTTCAAGAGATTAATAGATTAATAAACTGGTACATCCAGACAATGAAAATGCAATTTAGCACTAAAAAGGAATGAGCTATCAAACTATGAAAAGACATAGAAGAAACTTAAATGCATTTTATTAAATGAAAAAAGTCAATCTGGAAAAGTGACATGATGTAAGAGTCCAACAATATGACATCGTGGAAAAGGCAAAACTAAGATTAGGGGTTAAGGAGGAAGAAGGGACGAATACAGCATAGAGAATTTTTAAGACAAGTGAAACTATTTGGTAATACATGTCATTTATATTTGTCAAACCCATAGAATGTACAACAGCAACAGTGAAGCTAAGTGCGAACTATGGACTTTGGGTGGTAACGATATATCAATGTAGGTTCATGGATTGTAACAAATGTACTACTCTGATGAGGAATGATGATAATGGGGGAGGTTGTGCATGTGTGGGGAACTCTGTATTTTTCAGGTGATTTTGCTGTGACCTAAAATTGCTCTAAAAAATAAAGTTTATTAATTAAAAAAATAAATACATGTAACAGAGCATCCTAGATGGTCTTCTAGAATAGAAAATAGACATTAGTAGAATAACTGGTAACATTTGAATAAATATTAATTTCCTGGTTTGACAATATTATGTTATGTAAGATATTAACATTGTGGGTGCTGGGTTGAGCAGTAAATAGAAACTCTGTACAATGTTTGCAACTTTTTTATAAGTTTAAAATTAGTTCAGAATAAAAGTTTTCCAAAAAATGAACACACTGGTATGGAAGATTTATATGGTCTGCGAAGAACTAAAATTCACACTTTTTTTTTTTAAAGATTTTATATATTTATTTGAGAGAGAGAGAAAGAACACATGACGGGGAGGGGATGAGAGAGAGAAAGAGTGAGAAGCGGACTCCCCACTGAGCAGGAAACCTGATGTGAGACTTGATCCCAGGAGCCAGAGATCATGACCTGAGCTGAAGGCAGACGCTTAACTAACTGAGCCACCCAGGCACCCATAACATGCACACTTTTTAAATGTTAGATTTCTCTGGAACTTGTTTTAAGGATAAAATTCTCTTATGAAAGAATTAAAAATTGCTGTATATGATATCCTTATTTCCTGACTCCTTAGAGGGCTCACTTTTTCATCTCATGGTAGGAGAGGAAGTAGAAATTTGGGGAGAGATCATTCTATCTGGGTAGAAAATGGACCAGGGTTCAAATAAGGACCAGCCATTCTGCTTTCTGCAATTCCAATCCTAGTGGTAATGTTCTACTGAGCTTCCCTATTACTAAAGTTCCCTGCAGGAACTATATATCTTATCTGTGTCTAGGCTTCCCAGAGACACCACAGCCAGAAACATCCCTAATCTCAACCACACTGGCCTTCTGATAAATTGGCAAGAGTTGGCAACCTTTCTTTTAATAGGTGTGAAACACACTCTGGTGTCTGAGGCATCAATAAAAAGTACATGGAACTTCCCATCTCCCATTCTTATTCTGAAAAGAGGAAATGAGAAGAAGAATCGAAGTCCTAAAACCCCATTACCCTTCCACCCAAACTCTCAGTAACCAGCCCCTCTTCCAAGGAAAAAGCTCAACTATGGGGCAGAAAGAATTTTAAAGAAAATCCAAAAGATTTTATTAAAAATAATATCCAGTGTACATCTAAATTCAATAATGAAGGTGGATTGAACAGTTATTCATTTAGGGAACATCCATTGGCAATATTTTATCAATTCATTGATTCTAAAAAGTAAATCCTAGAATGTTGAAAATTATTTTCTACATATTTTTACACCAATATGTGGAATTTTTTAAAACATTAAGTATAACACAAACTAGTTCCCAAAGAGAGTTCAGAAGAATATACACATATATACATATGTATACACAAATATATACACACATATATTTTTTAATCCAAAATGAATCAGTCCAATAGCCCCTATGATGACAGAGGCTATTAATGCTATGGCAGAATACAAAATTTTCTAGAAAAAGTGTATAGAAAAATAAAGAATAAGGTTTCTGCTGAATCAGTACTAACCAGAGACATCATTGTTTATGAAATCACAGGTGAACAAAGAGCAGACCCAACATGATTCAAAGATATAAATACTCCATATTCAGGTGTTTTTTGTTTCTTTCTTTTTTTTTTTTTTTTTTCCAAATTCTTCTCTCCTGGGATATAAAAGAGAACTCATTTTCCCTTTACCAAATTCCTGCCCATTCCAGATCATGAGGGTGGAAAACAGTCACCAGAGTCAGAGTCAGTTTTCACTATTTGCCTGTTAGCTGGAGAAGAAATTTCCTTGGAGATCTATGTAATTGCATTTGCCACTAAATTAGGTGTCGTGGAGCTTTTCATGTATAAACAGTGTTAAGCTGAAACAATGTTCAAGGGTAAAATTTAGACCTATCAATTTGAAGATTCCTTCTTGAAGAAGTGGTCCGATCTATACTTTTGCATTTAGTAAAACACTGCTTGAAGTGGAAATCAATTCCTGAGTTAATTTAAACTTAAAGTTGTTTGAGTACCCAGAAGTCTCACAGCTTTTTAAAGCATTTTGTTATAAGATTCCATTAGGGACAGAAATATACTTATGAAACACAAAGGTTACATATTGAATTTATATATATCATATAATAAAGCATACTGTGCACATAATATAGTGCTGTGAAAAAATCTAACCAGGCTTTCCCAATAATTTCAAATCAGTCAGCTATTTGATTAAAGAAATGGAATATTAATAAATTACCACAAGCTGCCAGAATGGTTGTCAGCCTCCCTACTTCTAGTTCCATTCTCTCCTCTGAGAATTTTTCCACACCTCTCAAATTGTATTTTCCAAAATCAAACCTAATTTTTAAAAAGGCATATAAAGAAATCTATAAATGGCAACCAAAGCTTATTTTGGTAGTGTTCCCCACCCTTAAGCTCCCATAAAGGAGACTTTATTTTAAGCTTGAGGGGAATTTTATGAAATGTAAGGAGAGAAAATGCAGTTCCTCAGGAGGAACTGGACCTTGAAAGTAAAAGTATCCACCTCTCTCACTCTTGGTCTCATGCTCTCTCTCTGCCTCAAGGTCGTTTTCTCTAATTCTATCTATCTTTCTGATTTGTGGAATCCCCAGTGATTCAAACCCAGATTCTTCATCATCACAGCATTTACTTTATTCTCTGTGTCCTAATTTCATATTCCTAGGGAGAAAATCCAATTTTCCTACATTGACTCAATTCCTTAAGCAAGAGTGGGGAATTCTGAGGGGTATTCATAAAAGGTTCATTCCTCAAAAAATAATGAAGGGAAAACACTAACTCAAATTCATTACAAAAAAAACAGAAACCAATTGCAGAGCATTGTCTTTAATTAACCTAAATGCCAAAACAAAGCATCAACAAATTAAGTCCAGCAATATATATATATAAAAAGGTAATACATCATGTCCAACTGGGCTTTATCTCAGGAAGTGAAAGTTGTTTTAACATTTAGAATCAATCAGTGCAATTCACTACATTAATAGAATAAAGAAGAAAAATATATAATCATCTCAATAGATGAGGAAAAAAAGCATTTGGAAAAATGTAATACCCATTGATTATTTTTTTAAAAGTCTCAGCAAATTAGGACTATATCTACAATCTGATAAAGGGTATTTATGAAAAATGTATTGCCAATGTAATATGTAATGGCAAGATATTGACTTTTCCTTCTAAGTTAGAAAATGGAGTATGGATGATCCCTGATCTCACTTCTTTCATTCAATATTAGGCTAATGGCCCAAATGCAATCAGGTAACAAAAAACAAAGTAAAACTTATAAATATCGGAAGGAAAAAATAAAACTACCTGTGGTGGCTAATTTTGGCTGGGTCATGGGGCCCAGATATTTAGTCAAATGTGATTCTGGGTATTTCTGTGAAGGTGTTTTTAGATGAGATTAACATTTAAATTAGTGGACTTTGAGTAAAGCAAATTGCCCTTTATAATGTGGATGGACCTCATCCAATCAGTTGAAAGCCTTAATAAAGACTGGCCTCTCCCAAGCAAGGAATTTTGCCAGCCAACTGATTTACAGCTTGAACTTCAAATCTTACCTGAGCCTTTAGCCTGCTGATCTACCTCATGAGATTGTGAACTTGCCAAGCCTCTGTAACTTGTAAGCAAATTCCTTAAAACAAATATCTCTCTATATAAATACACATCTTGTTGGTTCTGTTTCTCTGGAGAACTGTGACTAATACATGTGTTTATACAACAGAAATAAAAACCTATGCCTACAAAAAGAATACACAAAAGTGTTTTTAGCAGCTTTATATTAAAAAGTCCCAAACTAGAAATAATCCATAACTCCATTAAACTGGAAACAACCTATAATTCCATCAACAGAAGAATGGATAATTAAATGTGGTGTGAAAATGCAATGCAATACTTCTCAGCAATAAATAGAAACCACAGATATATCAGATTACATGGATTAATTTCAAAAATATTGGATAAAAGAATCCATAGACAGAAGAGTACATTCTGTAGATCCTATTTAATGAAGTTTAAGAACAGGAAAACTTAAATTACAGTGATTAAAATGAGAACAGTGGGTGTCTACTGGGGCAAGGAAGAGGTGCACATGATTGGTAAGAGAAAGGGGATTTCTATGTGAAGTTTTTAAGATTTATGCATTTCACACTATGAAGCTTTATTTCATTTAAATAAATAAAGATGTATAAGTGAATATCTAAATACATTTTTAAAAACAAACAAAAATAATATGGGAGTGGGGTGAAATTTTAAATCATGTGATCTGTTCTGAGAAGACCTCATTAAGAAAGTGACTTTTGACAAAGACTTGATGGGGGAGAATCAGTGAGCCACGAAGCTATATAAAAAGTGATCTGGTCAGGAGAACAAGAACAAATATCCCAGGGCAGGAATATGCCTGGCATGTGGGAAGAAGAACAAGACGACTGGTGTGGCCTTAGAAGAGCTAGTGCACAGGTCATGGTAAGCTCTTGTAGGATATTTTTAGCCCAGTAAAACTGATTTCAGTTTTCTAACCTGCAGAACTATAAGAGAATAAATTTGTGTTGTTTTAAGCTGATAAGTTTGAGGCAATTTGTTACATCAACTATAGGAAACTAATATATCCACGTTGTAAAATACAAATCTAAAACTTCCTTTATAAAATATAATGTATGGAAACTGCTATCAAAGAAAAATTGCACCAGACAAATTAAACAGGTGAGGACAACTTAACTGAAGACTATTGTAATAGGGTCTGAACTACCATTATAGGGGAGAGAAGCAAAATTCAACTCCACTAAAACAAAAAGCAGGAGAGTTTCTTACCAGTGGGGTGAGCTAGTAGAAAAAACTGGTTGGTTAATGGGCTTAGACTATCTGTGTTTGCTAACTGACTTGTTAATATTAATAAAGTCAATATTCTACCCTCCCACAGATGCTGGGACACAGTAGCCCTATCTTTCTTGATAATTACATTTCAAAAGGATGACCGTCAGATCCCTGAGAAAGACATTCCTGGATTGAAATCCTGGCAAGCAGCTGGAGGAAGATTTAAATTTCAAAGTGGCAGAGAAAGACTTTATAATTGCAAGTTCTCTAAAGTACAAGCTCTCAGAAAAGGGAGGTTAGTGACCTATAATCAGGAAGAAGCCTATCTAAAGCTTAGTCAAGTTGAAGGGAACATGAAAGCCATCCGGTCAATGCCTATTATTAAAAAATTCTTAGTCAAAGCCACACCAGATATTTATCTCAGTAGAACTTGCCACATACACTAATCACATTTATTCATCCTTTATATTGAAAATCTGGAAATTTTAACATCAGGGTAATACATGAATAGTTGCTCACTAACAACAACAAAACATTATTTTAAAGAAATAAATTGAATGTGCCACTTTAAAGACAAAATATACACAGAAATCATTTCTATTAGAATGTGGTTTTTGTTGTTTGAACTAATAGAAAGCAGGAATACTTTACAGTTCTGGAATTATTTTATGAGTATGTTCTTTCTTAAAATAAAAGAGACCTAGGAATAAGAGAGATGTAAAAATGCTATGTACAATTAGAAAAAGAAAAGAAAAGAAAAGCCTAAATTAAAATACTAGAAGAATATTGATGATTTTTAGAATAATCCTCAAGTGTGCATATTAGTTATCTCAATATTTGTTGAACAAATATAATGGTCCAGACCCTAAAGAAATAAAATTATTGAGGAAAAAGTGCATGTCCTTAAAATACACACAAACCTATATATGAAAATAAACAAATTGCAAGATAACCTGATAACTGACATTTTAGAGATAAGGGTAAAACATCTATGGGTCATAAAAAATAAAATATCTAGCTCTGCCTCAGGGAATGAGGTAACACTTTACCAAGGAAGTAATATTTGAACTGATTCTTGAAGATGAATAGTAAACACAAGGTGGAAAGAGGATCAGAAAGCATTTTCAGGGGAAATAGCTTGTGATAATTCTTATGATAGAATTAAAAAGCATAATTTGTCAAGATTATGGAGCGTTCACTTTGACAGAAGGAAGACTTTGTTAACAAATAATAGAAATAAAGTCAGCTGGAGTAGTAGTAACAGCAGACGTGGTGAGAGAAGTGACAACACAAATAGAATAATATTAGACTAGCAACAGTAGAAATAGGTACCTTATCCTGAGTGCTTATATGACATTTTAAGTGATTTCAATGCTTTATCACATTTGATTGTTATATATGAAGGAGATTTCATGTCTGTTTTACTGATGAGGAGCCCAAGGCTTAGAGGAGATAGGGGATGGTTTACAAGACTGGAAAACCATGTGTGCTGTAAGAAATTTATAATGTGATCTTCAGAAACATGAAACAAATCAGAGATCAGTATTGTTTTGTTTGTTATTTTACTGTTGTTAAATAGAGGAGTGATTGGGTCAGTTTTGTCTTTTGATAAAACAGTTTAATGACAATATAGATAATAAGACTGGAGAGTTGGCAATGAAAGGAAACTGAGAGACTCCTGGCGAAGTAGTCAGTAGAGTGACCTAATTAATAGTTTGCATGAAAGCTTATAAAATTCTTCAGCATGAGTTTCATGTATTATTTATCATTGGAATCTCAGAACTCAGCCCAGAGAGAGTCAATGACATTCAGTACATGTTTTGCTGAGTTTAGCAGAAATGAATAATGGACTAGAACAGTCAAACATCTACAGAAGAATGGAAAGTAACATAACACCACATAAAATATGGTTGATGCCTACTATGTGGCTCATGCTTCATTTTTTAAGTTTTTAATCATCAGAGAAATCCTTTAAGATTATTATTAAAATAATCTTAGAGATGATAAAACTAAGTCTCATAAATATTCATTGAAGGAAAGAATCATCCACCAAATCCATAGTCTACTATGGCTTGTTGAGTATGGCCCCAGCCAGCTGGGATTGTTCACATGACAGTGGCATTATTTTAAAAGAAAGAACATAAAAAATGCAAGGATTCTTGTTGCTATTCCAGAGTCAGCACATTGTCATTTCTACCAAATTCTGTTGGTCAAAGAAGTCAACAAATCAGCCCAATTCACAGAGTGGAGTAATAGATTCTACCTCTTGATGGGCGAATCTGCAGTCACATTAGAAAGGGTCTAAACAGAGCAGTAAGTGAAAATTTGGAGACATTTTTGAATCAATTTACCAAAATGAGTAAGTCTTAAAGTTCCCCTTCTGGCCCTGGTAGCTCTACAAGGCTAAAATAAGCAGAAGTAGAAGACAGAATTTCTGAGGCTGACTTTGCATTTGAGGCAAAGTTGGTCTAAAAATAGTATTTGAGGCAAAGCTGATCTGAAATATAGCCTCCTAGTTATAGAATCCCAAGTACTTCTGTGGGTGGCACCTTGTACCATGATAAGATCTGTTAGGGGATCTCCACAGTGATACCTGGAAATTTCTGCAATAATAGAGAAATAAATCCACCTAATTTCTCTGCTACATCATTATGAGTAAGTTACATACCAAAATGTGATCAACAAAAATAACTCCCTACATCTAGCTTCCTCTGGCTTTGAACATTTGTACAAGTTTTTCCCTTGATACCGTCATGACACCAGACTAAATCTTATGAAAATAAGTCCTGTTTATTTTTCATTCATTCATTCATCTATCTAGTCAACAGGGCTTGGTTAATAAGATTCAGCAATGAGAAGTTGCCCAAGCTTTGTGTCATCTAAATGAGAAAATGACATTTATGAATCCGGCTAAATCACTGTTAAGATATGTACCACAAACCTGATATTTGATTTCCATCTTGATTATAGATATTTTTCTGTTTACCAGTGACACCATGAAGGCAGTAACTCTGACAGTGCAGTAAAGAGAATAGTCAGAATGAAGAAGCATTTTTTAGGAATGGTGAGAATATCATATACATAAAAGAGATATTGTAAAGATATTGTTTAATGTATATATTTGATGGATCTAGTGAAGACCAAAGGGGACATCACCAAGAGGAGGGGGAATTACTATTCAAAAGAAGAAAGGAAACTTTTTTAAAGAGATGAAGAAAATAAGAGAGCAAGTGTGAGGATCTACAGAAAGTTTTATTTAAAAAAAAAGAGGGGTTTCTTGAAATAGGTTATCACTGATGCCTGTAAGCTCAGTAGTGCAGGTAATGAGTTCATTTTCTGATAAGTGTGATTTGGGAAGAGAGTACAAGGAGTTTTAGTAGCATCAATATGAAAAATTTGAAATGGACTTGTTTGGAGACCACAAATGCCAAGCCAGTGGGTAGCAGGGAGCAGTTGAGTCTGATCAGCATGACTTGTAAGGGCCTAGAGAGTTCATGGCACAGATGGCTCATCAATAGTGCCAAGCAGTGTCCCAAAACAAGGGTCAAAATCAAACCGTTTAGATAACTGTTTAGAAATTTTTTATTTGGGTAAAATTACCCAAAACAGTCTGAGTGTGTTACCATTCAATGTTGTATAAAAGTATCCTGATACTTTGCAATGTAAGTGCATTATGAACACTTTCATTAGTTCTCTTTTTCCCAGCTTGCCTAAAGGTTCCAGTGTGCAAATAATTCTCAGTTAGTCTATGAAAGTGCATTAAGTCTTTGAGGTTTAATGCTCTAGGGTGGCATTCAGTTCGTCTGAGTGGTAATTTACAAAATAGTAGGGTGGGATGCTATCTTCCTTATCCAAAGAAGTGAACTGGAGCAAAGAATTAAGGGGCTCGTCCATATTCAAAAAGCTTATTATAGAACTGCAGCATCAGAGCTAGTGAACATAGGGCAAGAGTACTACATAAAAAAGAAAAGTGAGTTTCCCTTTGATAATATATTTCAAATTGGCTAATAAAAAGGAAAATGGCATATAAAAAGCATGCAATTTTTCTAATTAGATCAGCATGATCTCTGCAGTCTTCTCCAAAAGTATTCAATACTTTGGGCTATTTAAATCCATTTAGCCCTTTTTGAAAGGAACTAAAGGGAGAACATACTTTCAATGGTGTATATAGCTTCCTTTTTATCTAGGACAATGGAATTCTCTCATACTTACCAAGCATCTTGTCTTCAAGTAACAGGGATTTATTTAGCATCAGTTCAAGCTGTCCTATCTGCCAAAATGATCCATGCTCAATGACTTTTAAAATGACTTGAACATCTCAATTCAATTGTGCTCCCCCCCCCAAGGCTTTTAGAAAAGCAGGAAAATTGTTTTAATATTTTGAAAGGCATCCATTAAGATGATTCCGTTTAAAACACTAAGTGGCTTAATGGTATTTTCAGTGCTACACAAAATATTCTAAGCATGAAAAAAAATTCAACTAACTACCAAAATGTAGGAGCTCATTAACTTTAAAAGATATGAACTGCATATAGAAGTCTAGTGTAGTAGCTAGGAAATTTCTGGTAGTTAGTAGCTACTCCTTTATTTATTTATTTTTAATTTAAATGAAAATTAAATAGAACACATTATTCTAAGCATCTAATTGAAAAATAATTTTATTGGAAAAAGGAGAGTATATAAAACAGAACTGAACCATAAAAAGTTTCAGCACAGATGTAATATAAAACCTTTGCACAAGCTTAATGTATCTAAAAAATTTTTTTTCAGTTGAATTGCTTTGAGGTACTAAATTAAACATATACTAATCAGGTTTGTAGGGGGCTATTGTTGGGTAAGCAGTAATGTCCATAGGAATGTTACAAGTACATGTGGCTCTGAATGTGTGGGTTCCATAGATGTTGTCTCTATCAATCCCCAAAAGAGGCTAAAGCACAAATAACACTAGGGAAATGTAATGGGTCCATGGACTGGACTCAGAGGAAGTAACTACCTAAAGTCTGGCTCTTTTTGATTTTAAAGCTTTCTAAGAAGAGAATACATCTTAAGATACTTATTTACTTTGAAAAATAAATAATGTAAGTAAGCTACTTGTCTTGATTTGTTTCTCCCAAAGATACTGTTTCCTTTACATCAAACAAGGCTAGTAACCAAGTCTATTCAAAGGTAGTATTTGAAAAAGGAAAGCTTTGATCTAGCTTTTGAGTAGAATTACAAGAGACTACGAAAATGCATACATTTATTTTAAGGTCATTAAAATCATGTATATTCAATTTACGTTCTTATTACATTTGAAAGCAGATGCTTGAGAAATCCAGAAGGGAAACAAAACAGAACAAAACATTTTCATAGTTTCCATTTGTCATTCAGTATAGAAAAAAGGCAATAGGGGTGCCTGGGTAGCACAGTCGGTTAAGCCTCCCACTCTTGGCTTTAAGTAGTTATCTCCTGGTCATGAGATTGAGCCCCAGGTCGGGCTTCACACTGGGTGAAGAGTCCACTGGAGATTCTCTCTCCCTCTCCCTCTGCCCCTCCCACTTGCACTTTCTCTCTCTCTCTAAAACAAATAAATAAATCTTTTTTTAAGAAAGGGGAAAAAAGGTAACAATCACAGCTTTTGGAAGTATTTTAGTGTTGATTGTCCTGTGTTAGTTTAATATAAAGCAAAGAAAAACTCATTTCAATAAATAATATTCAAAAACTGGTTATATGAGAAAATTCTAGCTTTTAGATTAACATTTTTACTTACACTGCTGCATCTAACATCAGGCCAAAAGAAGAAAATTTAAAATGGAGATTCTTTCCAAAGACTAAAAAAATAATAAACTAGAATGGAGAGTCTTTCCATTTTCCTTAATCTGTGAGATCAAATATATCAACTATAGTGTGAATGAGTAACCCAAAGGGAAAAGAAGAAGCGAAGCATGAGGGCACAATACTGAAAATAAAGTGTTCAAGAAAGGAGGAATTTATTTTTAGCATCGAAGCCCTAGTATAGTTTGAGTAAAAGCACTAAATGGAGTCCTCTCCTATTTTCAGGAACCATTCAGTTTTCTTCTCCATCTCGAAATTACAAGTACTGTGGAATAGTAAGATTTCATGGCAACAACAAGTTTAGACTCAATGAGTTATGTACTCAAGATGTCAAAACACCTAGGGCACCTGGGTTGCTCAGTTGGTTGAGTGTCCAACTCTTGATCTCGGCTCAGGTCTTGATCTCAGGATTGTGAGTTCAAGCCATGTGCTGGGCTCCAGATTGGTTCTGTAGTCTACTTAAAAAAAAAAAATGTTAAACACCTGAAGATTCAAGAATTAATGGTGGGAACAAACGTCTAGAGTTGGAACTGGTCTGCAATCAATGTCAATTCACAAATTCAAATCATGTCTGAATACAGTTTTGAAAATTTTAGTCTTTCCACATGGTCTTTCAATGTATATATTGGCCATTTAATTCTGATAATCAATGCTGTTATAGTAACAACCATTGAGTCAGCCATAATTACAGAAATACATTTTGGCCAAGACATTAAACATACAAATGTTAAACAAAATATTTCTCATCTGCTGCAAAAGCGAGAGTGAGGGGAGACAAGAAGGGAAGTGCTTTCACAGGAAGTGCTATGCTGTCCACTGTTGGGATATCTACTTTTACCCAGCACAATGATCAAATAGTTTATTTTTATAAAAAGAAAATAAGATCAGAAGATTGCATCAATGTCAAATGCTGTTTGTGATATTGTAGTATAGTTTTGCAAAATGTTACCATTGGAGAAAACTGAATAATGGGTACAGAGATCTGTCTGTATTATTAACAACTTCATCTAAATCTCTGATTAACAAAAATTTAAGTAAAAATGTAAGTTTTGCCTGAAAATGGAGTTCACATGCACTACCTTTCACCACAGTGTATCAGAAAAAAATGCTGATGAGGCAAAGAATGTAGAGGTAATAGTCTAAAGGAAGAAGCAGCTACATGGCTGCTTAAAATATAGTGTACTAATACCTGGAAAAGAAAGAAACCAGACCACTTTCATACATCATACACAAAAATGAACTCAAATTGAATTAAAAACCCAAATGTGAGGCATAAAATGATAAAACTTCTAGAAGAAAACATAGGCAGTAATTTCTCTGACATCAGCCACAGAAACATTTTTCTAGATATGTCACCTCAGGCAAGAGAAATGAAAGCAAACATGAACTATTGGGACTACACCAAAATAAAAAACCTTTTGTGCAGTGAAGGAAGCCATCAACAAAGCAAATGACAACCTACTAAATGGGAGACCATATTTGCAAGCGATAAGAGGTTAGTATCCAAAATATTTAAAGAACTTATACAACTACACACACACACACACACACACACACACACACAAAACCACCACCACAACGAAAAAACCAAATAGTCTGACTGAAAATGGCCAAAGGACCTGAATACACATTTTTTCCCAAAGAACACATACAGATGGCCAACAGACGCATGAAAGGATGTTCAACAACACTAATCAACAGGGAAATGCACATCAAAACCACAGTGAGAAATCATGTTACACCTGTCAAAATGACTAGAATCAAAAAGATAAGAACAAGTGTTGGTGAAAATCTGGAGAAAAAAGAACCCTCATGCAATGTTGGTGGAAATGTAAATTGATACACCCACTATGAAAAACAGTATGGAAATTCCTCAAATAATTAAAAATAGAAATACTATATGACCCAATAATTCCACTACTGCATATTTACCCAAAGAAAACAAAAACACTAGTTCAAAGAGATATACACAACCTTATGTTTATAGCGGCATTATTTACAATAGCAAATATATGGAAACAGTCCATGTGTCCATCAATAGAAGAATGGATAAAGAAATTGTGATATACGTATATAGTGAAATATTACTCAGGCATAAAAAAGGATGAGATCTTGCCATTTATGACAACATAGATGGACCCAGAGGGTATGATGCAAAGTGAGATAAGTCAGACAAAGAAAGACAAATACTATATGATCTCACTTATATGTGGAATCTAAAAAACGAAACAAATGAACAAAACACTGACCAAACAAAAAGCAGAAACAGACCCATAAATACTGAGAACAAGCTGATGGTTGCCAGAGGAGAGAAAGTAGAGGGATGAACAAAATGAGTGAAGTGGAGTGTGAGATACAGGCTTCCACTTATGGAATAAGCCATGAGGGTGAAAAGTACAGCATGGGGAATATACGGCAATTGTACAGCATTGTTTGATGACAGATGGTAGCTACACTTGTGGTGAGCATAGCATAATGTATAGACTTGTAGAATCACTATGTGGTACACCTAAAACTCATGTAACATATGTGTCAAGTATGTCTCAATAAAATAATATATTTAGCATTTAATAAAAAATTTGAGGTGTGTTAAGGACAACAGATCAGGAAACATTCCTATTGAAAAGATATTTTGTGGGGCGCCTGGGCGGCTTAATTGGTTGAATGTCTGCCTTTGGCTCAGGTCATGATCCCAGGGTCCTGGGATTGAGCCCCACATCAGGCTCCCTGCTCAGTGGGGAGTCTGCTTTTTTGCTCGTGCTCTCTCTCTCTTCTCTAAAATAAGTAAGATCTTTAAAAAAAAGAAAAGAAAAGATATTTTGTTACTCATCATTCCCAAGAAGAAGGAGCACCTCTTGCCATGGATTGGATGGGAGGGAGAGACATGAGGAAGCACTGAGGTCCATCAGGGGCAGAGAGAGAGTGGGGAGGATCTTGGATAAGAGTTTTTATCATAATTTCCTTGGAAGGAATGGGCAATGCAGATTAAACAGATTTAGGATTGGCTAGCTTGAATAATTTCAGCAGGCTCTGGGACATACTGGCTATCCCCTGTTGTACCTGCCCCTGGGGTAATTAGGACAGAAGGATAGTAGCCCAGTGAAAGCCCAATAAAGGAAGTGGTTAGCATGCGGGTTCTGGATTGACTGCTTTGTATCTGAAAAAGCACAGCTCTTGGAGGAGGATTCCTTCTCAGGAAGCAGGGAGTGAGGAGAGAGGCAAGAGGCTAAGGCAAGGTGACTCAGTTATACTATTGAGTGGTCTGGAACAAAAGTTCCAGAATACACATGTAGGGCAGATGTTAAAACATCAATTTACAGAAGCTTGAAACATTGTTAACACAACATCTAAGTACAGAGGAAAAAGTTTTCTTGGAAGTCTAAGTAATGTAAGCAGCCAGCAAGTGCCAAAATATTAGAGAGAGGCAGACTCCTTTAAACTGAATTGATTATTTCTGTATCTTGAAAGGAGATTTGAGGCATTTGCAGAGGCGAAATTTAGGTACTTTTCACTAATAGTTACATAACACTTGGCCGAATGTATTCATTTACGTGAATTTGTCCAGGTAATTGGTTTTGTGGATTAATAATGTGTGGCTTATTTTCACCATATCACTTACAAATTAGTATTCTTTTAACTATCTGATTTACAGGAAAAACTATATAATATTATATTCAGAAAATTAATGAACCTAAAAGAATTATTAATGCAAATATTAAATGTTGTGGGTATAGAATGCATAGTGAGGGAGAGGCCTGTTCTGCATAATCCATTAGCATTACCCAAACACAGATGCTTTATTCCTTTGGGACCATGTTTATCAGTCTTCTGAATGCGCTCATTTTTTTTCCATACACTCTCCAAGGTTTCTCAGAACTCCATTGCACAAGCTGGTTTCTTTCTGCTCCTATACCCACACAAAATTCCATTAGTGTCAGAAGCTTGTTCCTTACCCTAAACTGGTCCCAAGAAAAACTTGCACTTGGTCTTAAAGATAGAGAGAAAAATCCCTTCAGCCTTACTCAGTCATATGCAATCCCTTTTCCTAAAGGCCCATGGACCACCCCACATTTCACAGGTAGAATTTCAGATTTTATAACCTTCCAGCTGAGGCAAACACATTATTCAGACCTATGACATACTAATGGGAAAAAAGATTTTAATTATTTGACAATTGCTGTTTTTTTCATACTCTTCCCTATAGTACTCCTTCAGTCTTTTGATTTTTGTTTGTTTGGGGTCAAATCACACAGTTCCAAAGTCAAATCATGACTCTCCCATTAAACTCTTTTTGCTTATTTTATTTAATTAATTAATTACTTTTTAAAATATTTTATTTATTTATCTGACACAGACAGAGACAGCCAGCGAGAGAGGGAACACAGGCAGGGGGAGTGGGAGAGGAAGAAGCAGGCTCCCAGCAGAGGAACCTGATGTGGGGCTCGATCCCAGGACTCTGGGATCACACCCTGAACCGAACGCAGCCGCTTAACGACTGAGCCACCCAGGCGCCCCAGTCTTTGTTTACTTTAGACAAGGTCCCAAACTATTAGTTCATGGTCTGCATGGTAGTAATAGAAACATAGTATCTATAAATTATAGTTTTTGTGAAGAAGAAAGCATTTAATATAGGCAAATCACTAAACATAGTTTCTGACAAATATTAAGCACTAAAAATTTAGTTACTATCACTGTGATTATCTAAACAATGTTGATACTTTACACATGGTACTTGGTTATTTTGTTTCTATCTCAAACTTACTGTGACATTAATGATAAAAAATAAAAAGAAAGAAGTAGATAATCCTAAAAAGCCAGCAGGAACAAACAAAGATCCATGATGTGTTTAAGATTTCTCCTCTCTAGAACAACATAAAAAGAAATAAAATCCAGACAAGCTAAGAAGAATTACCATTTCCTCAGGCATTTCAGCCAAGTATTTTCACAAATTCTGAGAGAAAATGAACAAAACGTTTCTACTAGAACCCACTGCAGATCCTTCAGCACAATTGCACTTATTACCTTTTTCTTTCCAATTACAAATAGGCATTTCAACAAAGCATTTTGATCTTTTCACAAAGCTTGATGTTGTTATTTGAGTTGGCAACGTAGAACCAGGTCCCAGTAACACTCTGCCTATGCCTATCAACTGACGTGCCTAAGAAACAAAGAATCAAGAATAGAAGGTAACTGGTCAATAAGTAAATGGATAAGATAGTTTTCTGAGATTGTGTGTGGCTTGACAAGCTTCAACTTTATACAGCCCCACACACCACTATATACATCCTCCATAAGAACACTAAAAATTAGAATTAATTCCTGAAAAAATGCCCAGGAATTTCTTTCTTGAAATCATACAAAGAGCAGACCTAAGAAAACACATTAAAGTCTCAATGGAAGAAATAGCTCCACTGTAAAACAAAAATAAACACACACACACACACACACACACACACACACACAAACACCAAAATGCTAGTCTTAGACATGTTGGGAATTCCCTGCTTAGAGGGAAGCAAGTGATGATAAACAGAAGGACCGCTAATGCCCAGAGCTCATTATCTCCACTGTTAAATAGAAATAGAGTGACACAGAAAACAAATGAGAAGATAAGAGACGCGAGCAGGAGGCAAAAGCAAAGGCTGCTGAGGGCTCCTGATGAGCATCCCTTCTCTGTGTCAGCTCTTCACACAGGCAGCAAAATGACCTTCTTTCACAAAGTAGAAGTTCCCACTGGGGACGGAAGAAAGAGGATGAGAATTCAGATTAAGAGGAGTCCCCTTGCGGGCGTCACTGTGTTTGAGAAACTATTTGAAGCCCAACGGTATTCCAGACAACATGACGCAAGGACTATATAATGCTCCCCGCCCAAAGGGACAGATTTTCCAACAAATATGTTATTCAAATATAAAAGTGGCATAAATTCTTAGGAGTATAGCAACCACGAGCATTTCTTCATACTAAAAAAATAAATAAAAAGTAAACAAAGTAAAAAGCATCACTCAGGGAAGGAATCCCATCAACTAAATGTAAAGGAACATCTCAGTTGGAAATAAGGGAGGAATCATCAAATCTATGTGCAAGGCAGTCTATGGCTAAACAACCGTGAAAAATGAGACATATAATGATCGATTTGAAGTTTAAAATCTTGGTAATGTAAAAATTAATGCATAAGAAAAAATTGGAAGTAAAGGTGAAGAAGAACGTGAATAAATATAGTTGTATTCTAATATGAATCTCACCAAGTCTCATCTAAATTGCCTTTTAAAATGAGGACATTAATTATCTCCCATGTCTAGAATTCCAGTGTTAAGTGAAGCCTCCAAACAGGTACAATCAGCACCTTAATAATATCATCAAAGACCTAGAATGTTTTGTCACTCTATTTTATAATCATTAGCATTGGCTTAATCCTAAGTCTATTTATGCTTTTACTTGCAAGTAATTTGCGAGGAGCTATCCAAGTCATCTGCTTTCCTCCTAGCCCTCATATTTGACAGTACTGAGTCAGAGAAAATCTCTCCTGCAACCACAAAATATTAATCCTTTCTTTCAGTAAGATTGGGGTGACATAACTCTCCTGGTTGCTATTAAACTAATACTTACCATCAAAAGAAAAGGATTTGTTGACTGACACATATAGACTAGGAAGGTTCGATACCTGAGTGCAGACACAGCACGCTCTGTGCCATCCTGCTGTCTGGCCCGAGGACACACACTTGTATGAAACACAGATCTGTTAGGAAGGCAGAAGGTATGAAGGAATTCAGAAGGCAGAATGGATATGGGAAAGAAAACCAACAGTTTCAAGAGATAAGGATGAAGGTGGATAAACTAAGAAACTGATTTAAGTATATGATTTAAAGTCATAAATACACTAACCAAAACATAACTTTTGATAAGAAAAAACATACCAACAAAAATGGAAAGTTGAGGAAGGAATGAAAGTAATAGGAAATATTAGTATTTTAGCATTTCCATTTTTCAAAGTTGTAAATTAATATCAATGAAAAATGTTCAATCAACTGGGTTAAGTAAATATGTTAATTTTTATAAAGTTCAAACAATCACATTAAATTACAGTTAAAACAGACCAGTCCATACTACCAGAGAGTAAATGCACAAAAGAATAAAGAAATAAAAAGCACAATAAAAATTAAAAATAATAAAGAAAAAGAGGACATTGTTAAAGGATAAAATATATGGTGACAGAATTAATACCTGATGTGACGTTTAATTTTATGTGTCAACATGACTGGGCTAAGGGATGACCAGATAGCTGGTAAAACATTATTCCTAGACATGTCTGAGTTTCCAGAAGAAATTAACATTGAATTGGTAGACTGAGTAAAGAAGGTCATCACCAGTTCAGGTGGGGATCATTCAATCCACCGAGGGTCAGAATAGAACAAAAGGCAGAGGAAGAGGAATTTGCTCTGTGCTTAAACTGAGACATCCATTTCCATGATCAGACATCTGCACTCTAGTTCTCAGACTTTTGAACTTGATCTGGGACTTACACTATCTGCTTCCCTGCTTCTCAGGCCTTTAGACTTGGATTGAATTACATCACCAGTTTTCCTGCTTTTCCAGCTTGCAGAAAGCCATTTGTGGGACTTCTTGGCCTCCATAATCATGTAAATCAATTCCTATATCAAATCTCCATAAATATGATATCTACCTGTGTACATCCTATCAGTTCTGTTTTTCTGGAGAATCCTGATTTACTATTGCAACAATAAATAATTATTAAATGTTCTCATCTAGTTAAAAGAGAGTCACAGATATTCACATATACACACACAAATAGAAGAAAAACAGAAAAGACAAGAATTCATCTTTTTGTTATAAGAGATATGTATAAAGCAGAAAAAATAAACATGAAAATATTGGAAGGAGACTTGTCAGACAAATACTAACAGATTTCAGACAGTTATATTAATGCCAAACTTTAATTTGTGTAAACCATTAAGAGATACAAAAAGATTCACTTTACAGTAATAAAGGATTCAGTCCAGAATGTTCATAGCTGTCATAAACACATAAACATCATAATATTTAATCAATAAAATTCATAAAGAATATATCACAGAAATGCAAGAATAACTGAATATGACAGAAAAGAATAGGAAAATGTACATTATAACTGTCAGCTCATGAGAAATCAAGATGTTAAAAATGAATAAAAAATCACACTATATACAAAATTAACTCAAAATGGGTCAAAGATCTAAATGTAAGAGCTAGACAGAGAAAATATTTTTTTAAAGACATGGCAGAAATAGGGTTACATTCCTAATTTAGAAAAGCTTATATAAATGAATTAGAAAAACATAACCAAATTAAGAAACAAGCAAAGGACAGGGACAAGGGATACTGTATAGAAAAAGAAATACAAATTACCAAAAATTTAATATTATTTTTTACCTAAGAGATTAGGTGAGAGACTTCACTTCATCAATGAAATGTAAGCTTACACTCATATCATGTGGTGGAGTCAAAAATTAGTGCAAATTTTCAAAAATTAGTGACAATGTCTATCAAAATATATGCATCCCTTTGAATAAGACTTGCATGACTAAGAATTCACTCTAAAGATACAATAATAATAATTTGCTAAGAAAAAATGCAAGGTGCGCTTGGATTCTTGGATTCATATGTACAAACACACAAGAAAGCTCTTGCCCAACAATACAATTGCAGTAAATAAACCAAGCTACGCACATAACATAAAGTAATATGCAAAATGTTTTAAAATTAAGTGTGTGGTGTAAATTGATTTAAAAAAATACTTCCCTGTATGTTCCTAAAGGAAAATTGCAAGATGCAGATCTATGTAGATAGCCTGGACCCTTTTGAATAAATAATAATAAAATACTAACTAAATTGATCTACATGTGAAAATTTTTGTCCTACAAGAACTAATGGAAAATGACAAAATGGATTCCTTTGGGGAAAAATATTTGGGGCGCAGAGAATTGAGACCCTCAATGTGTTTGTCTGCATGCATGTGTGTCTATGAGTATGTGGAAATTGAGAAAACAATACAAAGAGACAGTAGATGGACATGGCAAGACAATCCACAACCCACGCTGATTCAAAGGGAACCCAGAGTACAGAGTCAAAATTAATTATTTGAAATTCAGCCTTCAAGGAATGTGTAGAAATCTTGGTTTGGACTCTGGGCTTCCTCATGGCAATAAAGGGTGGAGGAGTGATTGAAGGCAATTTTATTTCGATCTCAAGAGGAAGGAGAAACCAAATGATATTTGTCCACAACATCAATTTATACTGGTTGTGGTGGGTTCTGTGGCTATCTAACTACTTGAGTTTGTATTCCAAGTCTCTTCTTGCCTGTAACCTTTACCTAAAGCTATCCCCATTGGCACTGGTAAAAGTATTACTCACTGTCTTTTGCTCACTGGCTTCCATGGCTCTGAAATGTTATGTTTTGTTTTGTTTTAACCCAATGCCATTAAATCCTCTCCTTCTCTGAAACCTAGCTTACGCCTTAATAACTGTCTAACCTTGAATATAAGTGAAAAATTCTCCTCAGCTTTCTAAGCCTCAGAATGTGTTTCTTTCAAATAAAGCAATTGAATTTGACATCTCTTAGTTCTAAAATTCCATGAGCTTATGTTGTTTAGGACCAAACCTCAGTCTCATGAATTTCTCTCTCTTACCCATGCCCAATATGGGAAAGTGTATTGCACTTTTTTCTAGCATATAGAATAATTTTGAGATTAAGTGCCACACAAACTTGTTTAATTGACAGAGTATGAGAAAGGAAAATACTTTCTGGGGCGCCTGGGTGGCACAACGGCTAAGCGTCTGCCTTCGGCTCAGGGCGTGATCCCGGCATTATGGGATCGAGCCCCACATCGGGCTCCTCCGCTATGAGCCTGCTTCTTCCTCTCCCACTCCCCCTGCTTGTGTTCCCTCTCTCGCTGGCTGTCTCTATCTCTGTCAAATAAATAAATAAAATCTTTTAAAAAAAAAGAAAGGAAAATACTTTCAGCACCTTTTTACTATATCAAAATACAATTTTCTTATCATTTAATAACTGCTTGAAATATTCCTTAATAACAGTGGCAAGCACACACACGCAATTTTGTAGTAAGAGAAGATAAAGTGAGTTTAAAAGAATTCCTAAATTAAAAAAAAAACAAAAACGGAAGACACTCACATTAACATCCAATAGTAAATTGTGTGGGCATGTGCTCACAATTGTCATATGCAATTTTTTTAGTTATTTTCATTTTTTTTCTCTGCTTTAAATTTCTTCCACTGGCATTTCTTTCTGCTTGTGAATCTAGGTAAGAAATATCTCTACACTTAAGTACCAGAAAATTCAGTCTTGACAATGTTAGAAAATCATAAGTCAATATTGATTTTCTAAATAGTAGTAATTCAATGGAAGGAGCAGTAATGGTGTTTTAAAAATTCACTTCATAATAGAATTTTGTCATTGGGAGATGACCAGAACATATCTGTTCTTTAGGACTGATTCCAAATACTGACAATAGAATATTTTTATTGCTCCAACAAAAATTGCCATACCCAAGATAGAGAAGATAACAAGACTTGATAATGTGAAAGAAAGTTCACACAAATTTTGGAGGTTACTATCCAACTTAGGGAATAATAAAAATGTTAATCAAATGTTACATAAATTTATGCCCCAATTTTTTTTTAAAATTTAGGTTATTTCTCAGGTTAAGAATAAACAATTACTTGAGGGGTGCCTGGGTGGCACAGTGGTTAAGCATCTGCCTTCGGCTCAGGGTGTGATCCCGGCGTTATGGGATCGAGCTCCACATCAGGCTCTTCCGCTATGAGCCTGCTTCTTCCTCTCCCACTCCCCCTGCTTGTGTTCCCTCTCTCGCTGGCTGTCTCTATCTCTGTTGAATAAATAAATAAAACTTTAAAAAAAAAAAGAATAAACAATTACTTGAAAGAGCTTACCTATGCACATAAAATAACCATCTTTGTGCAAAATAAACAAAGCAACTTCCTACTATTTCCCTTATAATTCAGCAATCCCCTTATTATTCAAAACTCTATAAAATCCCAATGGCTGTCAGAAGGCCTCAAAAGTAAGAAAATAGGAAGAAGTTGGTAAAAGGGTGCAAACTTTTAGCTATAAAGTGAATGAGGACTGGGATGTAATGTATAACACAGTAACTATAGTTGATAACACTGTATCAGGTAAGTAAAATTTACTAAGAAAATAGAACCTAAATCTTCCCACCAAAAAATGGTAAACATGTGAAGTAATCATGGGTTAATTACTTAGATGAGGGGATCCTTTTACAATGTATGTGTGTAACAAATCACCATGATGTAAGATATAAGTACCTTATAATCTTACATATCATTTATATCTCAATAAAGCAGAAATTTTTAAAAGGCAAAAGAGAAATAACAATAACCAGCTCTACAACTTTTATTGAAAAGTAAGTACCACTCTTTCATGTTACAATAAATATTCTTCATATAGTATAATCTTTTCTGAATGGAATTACAATTCTAAAATCACTAGACTAATTTGCAAGTGAAATAAAATAATACTGTGCACTTTTAAAAAAAAGGTATCTTCTGTGAATCAACTCTGAGAGATTTATATTAATATATAATTATATATAGTATATTAATTCTTCAAATTATATAGGGTTATTAATATAGTAATATGCATTAATTCTTTGAATTCTATAGAATTAGAATTCTACATATATTATACATATTCTTCAAATTCTATAGGATTACAAAGCTCCTTCTGTATTACTTTATTTTTTAAATATTTTTTTTATTTGAGAGAGAGAGAGAGGACAAGCAGCGGGGAAGGGTAGAGGGAGAAGCAGGCTCCCGGCTGAGCAGGATGTCCAATATGGGACTCGATCCCAGGACCCTGGGATCATGACCTGAGCCAAAGGCAGATGCTTAACGGACTGAGCCACCCAGGTGCCCGTATTACTTTATTTTGAATATTAAAGCACTGTTTGGGAAAAACAATGTGAATTGATAATAATTAAGGAGATCATCAGACAGAAATGTTTTTTAAAAAGGAAAACAAAAAAATCAAACAGATTTACTAATTATTTTAGTGATACCTTATAACTACAAGCATGGTGTTTTGTAGATAAACCTCTTAATTTAAAAAAACAGCAAAATAGAGAGAAGTCTGTGAAGATGCTGAGTAGGAAGCACTAAGAATCTGTCTTCACACCTAGACAATAATTACACTGACAAAATCTGTCTGATGTAACTATTTTGGAACTCTGGAGTCTATCGAAGGCTTATACTTTCCAGAGGAAGGCTTGAGTGTTAAAGTTAATTTCAGTCAATTTCAGCTGTTAGCACAGTAATACCTACCCATTCTCCACCACCAGACCCATGATAGGCAGTGGCATAAATGTTCTAGGAGCAGTTTGCTTGTGGCTTGTGGGAGCCAGGGCAGCAAAAAGAATCCTGTGCTCCAAATATCAAAGATCTGTGTCTGATCAGTGATTTCTGCTTCTGATCTTAGAGGTGCAGACAAGGAGGTGAACAGTCAGCTATTGTACTTTCTGTCACTGTTGCAAGCCACTCCGACTGAAGTGACTTCTAGGATATGTAAAGAGCTGGCACACATTCTCCCCACTTTTTTCATTTTTTTTCTTTATCTGGAGATAAACATTAAAGAATATGGCATTCAAAAGCAACCACATTTATGGAAGGCATTGGAAAGTCATCTTGTTTGCCCAGAACAAGGTACTGAATCAGAAAAGACTCAAGAAATTTATCCTTTAGGCTAATCCTTGGCATCATAATAGCCTACAACAAAAACAAAAAAGGAGAATCTGATTTCCAGAGTTACCACATTATTAATGAAAATATCCAGTTTTCAAAAACAAAAAGTTACAAAACATATGAAGAAACAGGAGAGTATAGCCTATTCCAAGAGGAAAAAAAATCAACAGAAACCATCCCTGCAAAAAAACTGATGACAGATCTACTAGACAAAGACTTAAAACAACTATAACAAAGATCTCAAAGAACTAAAGGAAGGTATGGAGGAAGTCAAGAAAATGATGCCTGAACAAAATGAAAATATTAGTAAAGACATAGGAAACCTTAAAAAAACCCTAAAAACAATCTCTGAAGCTGAAAGCATAGCAACAGAAATGGAAAATTCACTAGACGGATTCAAAGACAGATTTAAGCAGCAGAAAAAAAGACTCAGTAAACTTAAAGATAGGACAATAAAATATCTAGTTTGAAAAAAGAAAAAAAGATTGAGGAACTATAAACAGAGTCTAAAGGATTTGTAGGATACCATCAAATAGATCAGTATACACAGTATAAGAGTCCCGGAAAGAGAAGATAGAAAAGAACACAGAGAATATTTGAAAAAAATAATGGCTGAAAACTTCCCAAATTTCCTGAAAGACATAAATAGAAATATTCAAGAAGGTCAAAATACTCCAAGATTCCAAGAGATCCACCCAAGATGCATTATAATCAAACTTTTGAAAGACAGTGAGAGAATCTTGAAAGCAACAAAAGAGAAATGACACAACATATAAAAGGAATCCTCAGTAGATTATCAGCAGACTTCTCACCAGAAATTCTAGAAACCATAGAGCAGGGGCTGATATGCTCAAATTGCTAAAAACAAACAAACAAATGCTGTCAAACAAAAATCTCATATCCATCAAAACTGTCCTTCAAAAGTGAGGAAGTAATTAAGATATTCAAAAATTAAAAAAAAAAAAAAGCTGAGGTAGTCTGTTACCATTAGACCTGCCCTGCAAGATATGCCAAAGGGAGTTCCACAGAATGAAATGAAAGGATACTAGATGATAATTTTCATAAAGACAAAGATCTCAGTCAAGGGTGTCTGGGTGGCACAGTGAGTTAAGCGTCTGCCTTCAGCTCAGGTCATGATCCCAGGGTCCTAGGATTGAGCCCCACATCTGTCTCCCTGCTCAGCGTGGAGCCTGATTCTCCCTTTCCTGCTCCCCCTGCTTGTGCATTGTCTCTCTCTCTCTCTCTCTGTCAAATAAATAAATAAAATCTTAAAAAAAAAAAAAGATCTCAGTAAAGATAAATGTATAGGTTGATAGAAGTATGAAAGCTAGTATTATTGAAACAATGGAATATAACTCCATTTTTCATTTTCTAAATGATTTTTAAGAGACTAATAAACTAGTGTGTGTGTATGTATGTGTGTGTGTACATATATATATATATGTATAAACTATATATATGTATATATAAAAGCCAGTATTATTGTAACTTTGGTTTGTAATTCCACATTTTGTTTTTACATAAGTAAGAGACCAATGCATTTTAATGATAAAACACTCAACAACCTGGGAATAAAAGGAAAGTACCTCAACATAGTAAAAACCATCTGTGAAAAACCTATAGTAAACATCATACTCAATAGTGAAAGACTGAAAACTTTTTCACTAAGATTGAGAACAAGGCCTGGATAACTGCTTTTGCCACCTCTATTCAATACAGTACTGGAAGTTTTAACCAGAGCAATTAAGCAAGAAAAAGAAATAAAAGCCATCCAAATTGTAAAGGAATGAGTAAATCACAGATGATATGATTTTACATGTAGGAAATCCTAAAGACTCAGCAGGCAAGCAAGAATTAAGTAAAGCAGCAAGATACAAAGTCAACACACAAAAATCCACTGCATTTCCATACATCAGCAATGAAAAATCTAAAAAGGAAACAATTCCATTTATAACAACATTAAGAAGAATAAAATACTTGCGAATTAACGAAGAAAGAGAAAATACCTTTAAAACCCTGCTGAAAGAAATTAAAGGAGACATAAGTAATTGGAAACATAGCCCATGTGCATGGATTGAAAGACTTAATGTTGTTCATGAATTAGAAGTATTACAGTAAGACTACCCAAAGTAATCTATAGACTCAATGCAATCTCTGTGAAAATTCCAATGATATTTTTCACAGAAATAGAAAGACCTACCTAAAATTTATAAAGAAGAACAAAGCTGGAAGACTCATACTTTTTGAAGTTAAAACTTACTATGAAATTACAGTAATCAAAACAGTGTGGTAGTGGCATATAGACAGACATATAGACCAATAGAATAGAATAGAGAGCCCAGAAATAAACCCTTGTATGTGTGGTCAAATAATTTTCTACAATAATGACAAGAACATTTGATGGAAAAAGGACAGTCTTCTGAATAAATTGGTGCTGGGAAACTGGATATTCACATGCAAAAGATGAAGGTGACCCTCACCTAACACCATATACAAAAATTAACTGAAAATATATCAACAGCCTATATGTAAGACCTAAAACAAAACATTTAGGAAAAAACAATATATGATAAAAGCTTAATGGCATTGGCTTTGGCAATGATTTCTTGGATACAATGCTAAAGGTAACAAAAGAAAAAACAGACAAATTGGATTTCATGAATTTTTTAAAAAGTGTGCATCAAAAGATTTTACCAACAGAATGAAAAAGTGACCCGCAGAATGGAAGAAAATGTCTGATAAGGGATTAATATCTAGAATATAGAGAGAACTGAAACTCAACAACAAAAAAAAAACTCAAAAAATGGGCAAAAAACTTAGACATTTGTCCAAAGAAGATGTACAAATGGCACAATAAGTACATGAAAATATGCACATTACTAATCATTAAAGAGATACAAATTGAAACTACAATGAGATACCACCTCACACCTATTAGAATGGCTACTGTGGAAAAAAAAAGAAAACAAATAACAAGAGTTGGCAAAGATGGAGGGCAAATGGAACTCTTATGCATTGTTAGGGGGAATGTAAAATCCTATAGCCAGTGTGGGAAACAACATGGGCAGTTCCTCAAAAAGTTAATAATGCAATTAGCTTATGAACCAGCAACTCCATTTCTGGATATATACTTCTAAAAAACCGAAAGCAGGATCTTGAAGAGAAATTTGTACACCCATGTTCATCACAGCATTATTCACAATAACTAAAATGTGGAAACAATCCAAGTGTCCACCAGTGTATGAATGAATAAGCAAACTGTGGTATATACATTCAAAGGAATATTTTTCAGCCTTAAAAAGGAAGAATATTCTGACATATGGGGTACCAAATGGATAAATATTGAGACCATTATTCTATGTGAAATATGCTAGTCACAAAAAGACAAATACTGTATGATTCCATTTATATGCTATACTTAGAATCACCAAAATCACAGAGACAGAAAGGAGAATGGTGGTTGTCAAGGGCTGGGAAGAAGAGGAAAGTGAAGAGTTGTTTGTTTGTTTGTTTTTTTAAGATTTTATTTATTTGTTTGACAGAGAGAGTGAGAGAGAAAGTGCACAAGCAGAGGGGAGGGGCAGAGGCGGAGGGAGAAGCAGACTCCCCGCTGAGCAGGGAGCCCAATGCGGGACTCGATCCCAGGACCTTGAGATCATGACTTGAGCCAAAGGCAGATGCTTACCTGACTGAGCCACCCAGGTGCCTCTGAAGAATTATTTTTTAATGAGTATAGAGCTGCATTTTTATAAGATGGAAAGAGTTCTGGAGATGAATGGTGGGGATGATAGCACATTATGAATGTATTTAATACCACTGAACTATACATTTAAAAATGGTTAAAATGGTGGGGCACCTGGGTGACTCAGTCAGTTAAGCGTCTGACTCCTGGTTTCAGCTCAGGTCATGATCTCAGTTTGGTGGGATTGAGCCCTGCATTGGGCTCTTGGCTCAGCGAGGAGTCTGCTTGGGATTCTTTCCCTCTGCCCCTCACCCCACACGAGGTCACACACTCTTGCTCTCTCTCAACTGTATAAATAAATCTTTAAAAAAATAAAAATATAAAGGTAAAAAATTGTTAAAATGGTAAATTTTATGCTTGCGTTTTTACCACAATAAAAAAAATTGGGGGAAAAAAGACAACAAAGTGACTATCTTCTGTAAAGTATAAATATAAACCTATGTAAGATATCAGATACATTGTAATATTGTGATGCAAGTAAGTTCCTGTGTGCCTTGAGATAGAATTTCTAAAGACCCTAACATACACAGACTCTGAAAGCACATGTTTTTGTTTGTTGCTTGCTTTTAAATATGAAAATCTAATTGGCTTTGTTAAACAATTTATGAACTGGGCAGCATCCCATCTAGCATGCAGAGGGGAGCTCCCTGAAAGCGTGGGTTTTGTGAAGAGGTTGAAGAAATCTATTCATGAAATACAGTACTGCAACATTACAGTGTTACAGATTAACGTATTCCTTTATATGGTGTATGCTTGAAATATCTATGTTAACTAAATTGTTGAATTGCACATTATAGTAGATCTCACCACCTCCGCCACATGGGGACACAGGGAGAAAATAGCCACCTATGAACCAAGGAAGCTGATCCTCACCAGACACCTAATTTGCTAGTGCCTTTATTTTGGATTTCCCAGCCTTCAGAACCGTGAGAAATAAGTGTTTGGTGTTTAAGCCACTCTGTCTGTGGTATTTTTGTTATAGAAGCATGAATGGACTAAGACAGACATCTTACTCCTTCCATTTAGACTAAAATAGCCAGGTCTCTGGGACAGATAATCCCGTCTACTTGATGAATTAGCAGTAGGCCAAGAGTGCTGGCACAGAGATCTGGCTCTTGTATTTGCAGCCCCTTTCCTTGCAGGAATACAATTAAACTGTGAAAAGTGGCTTATAGAATGTCTCAGACTCTGACATTATCATCTTCTACCTAGAGAAAAGGAATTAGTAAGTATAGAATGAGGAATAGAGAATGGTGCAGAGGAAGAATTTTCCTTTCCTAATGGGAAGAAGTAGAAACAGAAGAGAACTCCTCTCCACTCCTCACACCTGCAAATAGCATTCCTATACACAGTTTTCAGCCTGCTAGCCTGATCCTGCTTTTCTCCCACTTAAGAAGTATGTCATTGGTTTATAGTATTATTGTGATTATAATTCAGTACTGAACTAATAGTTTTTTTAAGATTTTATTTATTTATTTATTTATTTATTTATTTATTTAAAAGAGAGAAAGAGAGAGAGAGCATGCATACACAAGGAGGGGGAGGGGTGGGGGGGGGAAGCAGACTCCCCACTGAGCAGGAGTCCAATATGCAGCTGGATCCCAGGATCCTGAAATCATGACCTGAGCCAAAGGCAGCCACTTAACCAACTGAGCCACCCAGCTGCCCCAGTACTGAACTAGTAGTAATGAACTTTTTAATAATATATGCCTATTAACTCCATCATGGGATGGTAATATTATGAAAGAGTAACTAACACAAAATCAGGAAAGCTGGGCACAAACCCTCACTCCATTATTTTCTAGATTATATTATTCTGGCAAGCAGGTAGCTCTCTAACCCCAATTTATCTCAAAAAATAATAAAAATTGAAATATCTTCCTCACAAAAATGTTGATTTTTCCCACTCCCTCACTGTATTACCCTAAACTTCTTTATCCCAATTATAAAATAAACTGATTAAATACATCAGTGTTTCCCAAACTTCGCTGATGATAAGAAATAGCTAGGGAGCTTGTGAAAATATAGATTCACAGGCTCCTCCCCTGAACATCTGACATAATAAGTCTTAGTCTCTTGGAAATGTGCATGATTAATGAGAATCCCAAATGATTTTATTATCACAGAAATTTAGGAAAGTGACCAAGATTGATTTAAAATACAAATTCTGGGCAACAACCCAAATATGACAACTCAAAGTCCAGAAGAGATGCCTTGTAGCTATAATTTTAATCAGTGATCCAGGAAATTCTTGTGATTGAGCATGACTGAGGCACACTACATTGGATGACTAGTAAGGTCTCATCCAGTTCTAACATGAAGACTATACCGACTAGATTTTATTTTATTTTATTTTATTTTATTTTATTTATTTATTTTTTAAGATTTTATTTATTTGACAGAGATAGAGATAGCCAGCGAGAGAGGGAACACAAGCAGGGGGAGTGGGAGAGGAAGAAGTAGGCTCATAGCAGATAAGCCTGATGTGGAGCTCAATCCCGTAACGCCGGGATCACGCCCTGAGCCAAAGGCAGATGCTTAACCGCTGTGCCACCCAGGCGCCCCTATACCGACTAGATTTTAAACCAATTTTTGTAAAATTTTATAAAAAGTGAAATAAGTCAAGCAGAGAAAGACAATTATCATATGGTTTCACTCATTTATGGAACATAATAGGAAGATAGGTAGGAGAAGGAAAGGAAGAATGAAAGAGGGGTAAACAGAAGGGGGAATGAACCACGAGAGACTGTGGACTCTGGGAAACAAACTGAGGGCTTCAGAGGGAGGGGGGTGGAGATTGAGATAGGCCGGTGATGGGTATTAAGGAGGGCACATATTGCATGGTGCACTGGGTGTTATACGCAAATAATGAATCATGGAACATTGCATCAAAAACTGGGGATGTACTGTATGGTGACTAAGATAACAAAATAAAAATTATTAAAAAAAAAAAAAATCCTACACCCAACATAAAATCTTCAAGTATCTCAGATCAGTCTCAACATGTGGAAGGTACACTGCCAAGTAACGGTAGAAACTTTGTGCCTCTCCTGCCATTTTTTTTGGTTTAGAAGAAGCCTAAAGATAATATTTTGATATGTGTGGAATGTTGGATTTTTTTTGCTTTCATTTTTGTTTTATATGGCAGACATATTTAATCTCCATGTACTACTTTTACTGGTCCTTCCTGTAAATTCTAATAAATTCTGAAGGGGATCCTCAAATTGAGTATTTGAAATAAATCTAGGAAAGCCTACCCCTCATTTTAAACACACATGTGAAATCATTGAATAAACATGTTAAATCCAATATATATGTTAAATAAAATTGATAATTTTTGATATTACAAATATGAATAAAATATAGACCCTATCCTTAGAGGTCTTAAAGGCTAGTAAGAAAAGAAAAAGAACATTAAAATAGTATGTAGATAATGTGATAGAAGTCTGTAAATTGTGGAATTTTGTAAAGGGAAGGATTGCTATTAACGCTTTGGGAGGTGGTTGTGTTAGGTTGATTCAGGAAAAACATCACAGAGAACATATGGCTTCAACTAGGTCCACAAATAAAAGATGGTAGAAAGGAACATGAGGGATGAGGAAAAACATTCCATGAAAAAGTAGTAAATGATGAAAAAAGTATGTTTTATTATAGCTGATATGTTAGATTCAAGGAATCACAGGAAGAAAATGAAGACAGGAAAGTCAAGTTGAATCATGTTTGTCAAGATAAAAATGTGAACATTCCTTAGTAGAAGACGGCAAGCCATTAAACAGATGCAAGCCTAGAACTAATGTGATCAGATTTATACTTGAGAAAGACCACTATAAAAAAATAGAAAATAAAAGTTTACAAACTGCAGTGAGATATCAATTCAGAGACCACATCAGTAGTCCAAATAGAAGATTATAAGGATTTTGTAGTTCAAATCTTTAAGAATTTAGAACTAACAGAATGTGAATACCAAGTGGAGGTATAAGAGCAAGGGAATAAATGATGTAAAATTATTTCCAGAAAACTTATTTTGATGACTGGGTGAACAGTGGGATCATCCACTGAAATAGAAAATAGCAAAAGAAAAGATAGTTTATTCTAGGACAAGGATAGAAGTAAGGTAAATAAAGAGTTTAGTTTTGTTGAATAAATCTTAGGTACCCAGTAGACTATTAGGAATAATTTCCTATGAGCTCTGGAATAAACCTGTATGGTACTGGAGAGATATTCAAGATGAAAATAAGTATTTTGAATTCAACCATTAGTTAGCAGTTTAGACTAAAACCCTGGATGCTAACTGGTGTGAACATACAGTTTATATTGGGCAACTTTGGTATAAATTTTAATACTTTAATCTTTCACATTCAAAAGAGTTCCAGATTAAGTGATAAATTTTACAGTCTCCAACTCTAATATACACTACTCTAAATAAAAAGTTAAAGAGTAAGAGCAAGATCTTAAAATGTGGTTACAGAGTTTTAACATGCTATTCTAAGATGTTTTGAGAGATGATTGATATTTGTAAATGGGATACATTTTCAAACAAGCCATAATGTCAATTGCAATAGCACGATTTATTTAAAGCTAAGCATAGATGTGACTTCTACTTCTAACCATGAATAAATAATTGGCATTAGTTCTTCTCTGCCTTTAAAACAACTATAAAACCATATAAAATATTTGAGACAATTCTTTTAATATTAAAAAGTAGGCACAGTATGATGGTGATTCTTGAGAAAAGAAAATATACAAGATGAGCTCCATGATCACCCAAGATCACTCCAGCTTCCTTTCTAACAGCACTTCTTTCTACAGAGTAGTGAGTAGATCTCAAGTGAAGTAGTGGTCTCACTGAGCTGAGGAGGCAGAGATCAGAGTTCTAAACTGTTTAAGTAATTGCAATTGATGGGGGATTGTACCTGAGAAGTGAAAGCTTCTCAGAGGGGAGTATTTTGTGAATGAGGATTAACACTGAGTCCTGGGCCTAAGGGCTGATTGCACTGGCCCAGGGCCAGGCTTCATGAGGCTTAGAAGAAATATGTTGCAGGACTGAGATCCAATGCCAGAATTCACTGCTGAGAGACAACTGGATTTCTAGCCCAGGTCAATAGACCTCACTGAGTACCGTAAGCATTCAGTTGAGACCCCGGAAAGGCCAACCCTTAAAGTCTAATCATAGTTTAGGGTAAGCGATGTACTCTAAGACTAAATTCAAAACCAAAACAGACCTACTTTAACAAAGAATAAAACTAAGCCTGACAAGACTAAAAGGATCTATCAATAATAAATTGATTGCCTATCAGAATATAACTCAATACTATTTACGAAACAACAATCTAATCCACAATAAACCACACAATGTCCACTGTACAATAAAAAATTGCTAAACACGAAAAGAAATAGGCAAGTGTGATTCATGTTCAAGGAAAAAGTGGTCAACAGAACTAAATGCCAAGAACATTCAAATGTTGGAATTGACAGACAAGTATCCTAAGGACTTAGCCTGTTTGGACGTTGTGTCACTCCATCAGGTATGGTAGTAAGAAGATAATGGTAGTAATAACTAACCATACTTACTAAGTTGGCTATATGTCAAGTATTGTGCAAAGTGTTATAAATACTATACATTATCTCATTGAATCCTTTTTAAAACCCTACATGATAGACACAATTATTTGCCTTTTATTCCAAGTAGAAAAACTGAAATTTAGAGAGGTTAAGGAAATCACCTAATTCTGTTGTATATGAAGAAATTAGGCACTTAACATGTATGTATACACATTTCTTGAGGTAAAATTATATGTTTGACAAAGAACATTTCAGATAGGCATATGATGCTCTGAGAAATCCGTCATCAGAAATGTTGTTGGCTAAAGAGAAAATTCATTAATATAGTTCTGTTTGTCTCTGTGTGAAAATAAGTTTCTGAAGTAGAAGAATCACCAACCTACTGAAGCAGATTGCTTGCAGCATGGGTCCTGCAACTGCTATAGAAAGAGATCACAGACAAAACTGTTATGTTTACTTAGAGTAATAGAAAATGCAGTTTCAAGGGAAATAAAATGCACCATGACTATAACTAATACTGAAAATAAATTTTCATTTTACTTATACCTACATTAAATGCCTTAAACCTCACTAGTCAAAAATGTTGATTCTTGGGTGAAAAATGCCAGAGAACAAATGACAATAATGAATATGTCATATCTACAAATACTTAACTGTCTCAAATATCTTTAGGAAAGAGGTTATAAATACATAAGATGAAAATATGACTATTTCCTTATCACCTTCCTTTGTGAAGTTCTTAAAATGAAATATCTACCAGGGCCCTCAGAAGATAAGCTAACTCAACAGCACTGACTTACGACAAGTTTTTGAATTTATCTTTACAAGAGGGCAAAAGTAGTCAGGCCTACATTAAATTGACAAGTTGAAAAATAAACCAGGTGTGTGTTCAAACTCTCAAACATCTTTCTGCTGACATGATGATCTGAGAAGACATCACTGATAATGACACATGGAAAGAAGGTGGGATGAGTGGAGGATGCTGGAAAAAGAAGGTCTGCACTGAAGCTCCCTTTACCTCCCCAGATTTTAACACCTCCACTTTCCACGTGACACTATAGCTCCCTTTTTTAGGGGAAACTTTTAAAGCACTATTTCAATGTCTCTTCTGCCCATTAAAGTATTTTTTTGTCCAGGAAGATAATTTTCTTCTGTCATGAAAAACACAATTGTCTAATGAAAATGGCTTATACTAACGTTTCTTATAGTTAACTAATCGAATGTGTACCATTTGTAAAATATTGTGCTGAGTGGTTTAATACATCACCTAATATAATTCTCACAACACTGTACCATTTAAGGACAGTGAAGCTTGGAGAGGTTACACAAGTTACCCTGAGACTTTAGTTAGAGACGTGACAAAAGTAGATCTGAGACCGCACCCAAAGCCCACATTTTTGATAGTTATTACCTTTCAATGATAAGCCCTTCTCTTCCAGAAATGAATTTGCAACACTAAGATTCATGAGCATATATCTGTTCCAACATAGAAAGATATCTAAAAGAAATAAACACTACCAAAGGTACCTTTTGAAAGTGTCAGCATCTTCTTTGAATAAATAATGTTTTGCCTTTGATAGTTTTGAGACCCAGAAAAAGAGAAAATACTCAATTCTTATTTTTCTTTTACAATTAATCAAAGTGGTATTATTTTAGTCTCATAGATTCTCCTCAAGCAGGTAATTAGCTTTATTAGTCAACACTTTCAAATTTTCTTTAAAAATTAAAACATTTTTCAATGTAGCACTCTTTGACGAAAAACAGATTAACAATCGAAATATGTCTGGAGTCAGATAATCTAAAAATTTTGACTGAAATAATCTTTGACTTCAGCAATAAGGATATCAGAAATAAGATTAAGCATCAAGATTTTTTTTCTCTTTGAATTTCTCCCCCTGAGATAACAGGTTTTTAGTTCTCCCGAGGTATGTTTGTGAGTTTTTTAATCATTCTGTAATTTGCTATTATCTTTTTTTTAAAAGTTTACAAATATGGAGTAAATTAAATATTTGCTCAATTTGAGTGTTCTAAATCTTAAGAAGAACAATTATTGTACGATTAAAATATCATTAAATGCAAAAATAGATAGTAAACTGGGGGCTACTTATTACCATAAAAATAAGAATAGCATTTTGAAGGTTTAGTTCTAGTCTCATAGAAGGTTTTTTAATTTGTTGCAATTCTATTTAATTTTAATAACTATCTATTATCTTATTTCCAGTTCTTCACACAATAGAATTTTACCCCATATTTACACTATCATCTTCCCAATAGACTTTTTCAAATCAGATTTCTGACTCAGAAGCGAATTATTTAGGTTTGAGATGGAATTATCTATCATTTATCATCACTTCAGAATCTGTCAATTTCTTTCCTAATAAAATTTTTTCCCAATGTCTTAATATTTTTCTGAGGGACTCCTCTTTAGGAAGATTGGTGGGGAGCAATTACCAGGAGCCTCATCATCCTTCGATCTTCTAACAGAACATAAGAAAGAAACAAAGTTAAAGTCAGATGGAAAAACATAATGAGGAAGACAAAGGTACCAAACATGAATGTTATACTTCTCTGAAACTGTAACTATTTGCTGACTCGCTAGAGTCATTTTATTGTATTCTTTGGAGGGATTACTGCTAAAAGTTAACACCTAAGGATTGTATGGAAGGAGTAAAACTTGATTTATGGAGGTCGTATTAGTCAGCTCAGGCTGCCCTAACGAAATACCATAGATTGGGCGGCTTAAACAACAGAAACTTATTTACTCGCAGCTTTCGACCCTGGGAAGTCCACGATCTAGATCTGGCAGGATCTTTTATTAACTTTCATGTATTACAACCATCTCCACTAATATGTTACATTGTTTATGGGTTTTTCCCCTTAATACTGCATTACTGGATAACAATGTGTCTAGTGGTGATTGACTCAGACTTAAGATAAAGTACTCAAGGTCAAATTAGGGGCTTTGTCTAATGAAATGAATATTCCAAAAGCTAGTGTTCTTGGGAAGAATTTATGCCCTACAGATGCTTTGTAATGATCTCTGAGTCAGGAGACCTGGAGCAATTCTGATGAGGGTAGGATTTCTGCTTTTGGTCATCTGAAGAGATGGGAGTTGCGGGCAACTGCTCCAAGCTTTTGCTCATTCACAGTGATGAGGAGGCAGTATCATCAGCATAGAAGTAGTGAGGCTCTGGGGTAGGCTGAGTCTAGGATGGCATCGTGGGGTCTTTCAGAGAGCTGGGGGAATGAGAAGCAGTAAGATAAAACCAACAAATCCAGAGTCACCTGCATAGGAACAAAGTGAGACTTCAATGTCAGCCACTGACACAAAAGCAGCAGCAGCTGTGATGAAGAAAGAAAGAGAAACACAGAGAGGGAGAGAGGGTGAGAGGGAGGGGAAGGAAGAGAGGGAGAAGGAGAGAGAGGGAGAGGGCAGGAGGGAGGGGGGAGGGAGGGAGGAGAGAAACCACCTCAACTGAAAACCCAGAGAGACTTGCTCAGTAGCACACAGGCAACAAAACCTGTGAAATTCTCAGAAGCAATTAGGAAACCTTTTCAGGAAATGAATTTCTAGCAAACAGATAGTTGGGAGTTTGCTCTTTTATAAAAAATAAAGAGGAAGACATCCTCCCTATTTTCCATTTCAAAAAATATATTTTATTCAGGTTACTACCCAGAATAGGTACCACATCACAGTCAACTTTGGGAACCTGCCTGGTTTAAGACACTCCTTACAAGTACAGAATAACAAGTAAACAAAGATAATTTATCAATACCAACCAAAGAGTTTAAAGACTTAAGAGTTATTAAAATTGGAATTCTTATTACTAACACCAGTCCTGCTGAATCACAACCACCAGGCATAGGGAGTAGAAATCTTTTATTTTAGCAACTTTTTTTTTTAAGATTTATTTATTTATTTGAGACAGAGAGAACGTGCACCTGTGCATCTGAGAGGGCGGTGGGGGGTGGGGGGGCATGCTAGGCACCCGGCTCAATCCCAGGACCCTGAGATCATGGCCTGAGCCGAGATCATGGACTGAGCCGAAATCAAGAGTCAGATGCTCGAACAGACTGAGTCACCTCAGTGTCCCTTATTTTAGCAACAGCTTTACATTATTCTTATGTGGCCAGTCTGACGCCTGCCTGTGAACTGACAGTTAAAAACTCCAACAAAGACTTCACTCTTGTAATAGACAAAAAACTAATTTCCTATAATTCAAATGAATTTTTTTCAGTTTGTTTAGTGTGCCCAAATAATATTTGTGTTAAATGGAGATTCACTTTTAAGACTCACCTTGCCATTAGAGTAAAAACTTCAATTATGTATGTAATTGTACAAGAAAAGAACAGAACGTGTGGAAATGTTACACATGCATCATAGCAGAATGATATTACTGTAACAAAATGAGATGACAAAATGAATTATAAGTAAAATCTAATTTATATATAGGAAAATTTTCTATACCTATCAAAGATTATTTTTTTCTTAAAAGTTGTTTTCTAGGGGCGCCTGGGTGGCTCAGTCATTAAGCGTCTGCCTTCAGCTCAGGGCATGATCCCAGAGCTCTGGAATCGAGCCCCACGTCTGGCTCTTCCAGGGGGAGCCTGCTTCTTCCTCTCCCACTCCCCCTGCTTGTGTTCCCTCTCTCGCTGGCTGTCTCTCTCTCTGTCAAATAAATAAAATCTTCAAAAAAAAAAAATTAAAAAAAGTTGTTTTCTAGATACCATTTTTAGAGCAGTTCACAAAATTTGTTTTTATTTTAAAATAATAGTTTAGGAGCGCTTGGGTGGCTCAGTCAGTTAAGCATCTACCTTAGGCTCAGGTCATGATCCCAGGGTCCTGGGATCAGCTTCGCATCAGGCTCCCCGCCAAGTGGGGAGTCTGCTTTTCCCTCTCCCTCTGCCCCTCCCCCCACTTTGCTTTCTCTCTCACTCACTGTCTCAAATAAATAAATAAAATCTTTACTAAAATTAAATTAAATTAAGTTTATAAAATAGTAAGGAAATATGAAAAGCTAAGATACAAAGTGTTCTTCATAGTTCAGTGAAAATTTCAAAAAAATCCTTATTATCAAAGATAGATTAAATACTTAACAAAAATAGTTGCTTGGAATAGAGTATTTCAGACATCTTTTTTTAAGAAGTGTGATTTCTGATTTCAGCAGCATGAAATAAATATTTATACTGTCAAAACACAGAAGTTTCTTATACTATTTTCAGTAAGTGTATTCTTCAATAGACTATCTTCATTATCTAAAATAGTCACACTTTGATAATTAACAACTTTTTTACGATGCATACTAAGTACCAGAAATTACTACTTTAGCCCTTTGGTCCACACTTCCTCTTGTGAACACATCTGACAGTTTCAAATCAGATGCAGGAAAAGTAAGGTATATTAAAGATAAGGCTAAATAAACCAACACTAAGTATAATATTCAAAAGAGTTCATGCATGACTGACTGGCTTACACTTTTGTGACTGCATTTGTCACTTCATCAAAGTGGGCAAAATATAACTGACAAGCAAATTTCTCATTAAAGAAGAAAAAAATTGAAACCATTGGCTAAAGTGAAAATAAGTTAGTTAATGATATATATTTTCAGTTTATAAATTGCAGTATAAAAACTCAAGTTGGAAAATTATATAACATTTATTTTCTATAAATACACTTAATTTTTTTTACCTCCAGGTTAGTGGAAAATTCAACCAGATTCTTTCATGGAGCACACCCAACCCCACACTCACTGGGTCTCATCAAGGTTCTGGAATCTTATGAGGTACCAAGTTTCTGAGAAGGAGCCTCTTTGTTCCTTAGTCATCCATGCATATATGTCACCAAGGTACAGCTAAGACATCCTGGTCCAAGTCAACATGGATGTCTTCAGGTCTAGCAGCTCAGAAGCTTTGTGCCACTGGGGAAACTGGGATCTTTTACAAGATTGAGAAGCCTAGTGCTTACAGAACCACCTCTCTAAGTAGATCACAGAGATGATCTTCTGCTGAGCCAAGCATCTTCTTTGGATTTTTTTGTGGGAAAGTAGTACAGTTCTAACTATTCAGGATACCGCAGAACTCTCTTTGCTCTATCCCAAGGAAATCCCCTGCAGTGAAAGAAACATATTTCTCAAAACCTATTCTTTTCAAGAGCTTTGAGTTTGGGGCAAAAAAGCCTGTAAGTTTTCAAAATGCCTTCTGCTCTCAGCCCAATCAAACACCTTCTATGGAGTAATAAAACACAAAACTATTTTCTTGAGTGGAGAGAAACAGAAGGGGAAAATGCAAAAAAGAAATTAATACCTAAAACAAAATCAATGACACATTTAAGATTTTAAACTTTTCATTTGGATTTTAAACTTCAATTGCTTGATCAATATCATTAGTAATTGGAGAAATACAAATTAAAACCACAATATGGTATCACTACATACCTATTAGAATGGCTATATTTAAAAAAAGAATAAGCTGATAATTCCAAGAACTGGCAAGGATGCAGAGCAATTGGAACTCTCATGCACTGTTGGTAAAAGTAAATTTAAAAAAATAATGATACAGCAACTTTAGAAAACAGTTTGGCATTTTCTTATGAAGTTAAGCATGAACTGACCCAGTGAATCAGCACCCCCAGTCCAGGACATTTACTCAAGTAAAACGTAAACCTACGCTCAGACCAAAGCAAATATTTACAGTGGCCTTATTCATAATTGCAAAAGACTGGAAACAATCCAGATGTCCTTCAACCTGGGAGTGAATTTAAAAAGTGGAAATCCATACACCGAAATAAAAAGGAATGAAGTACTGACACAGGGAATAAGATAGATTGACCGCAAAAAGTTATGTTTAATGAAAGAAGATACAGTCAAAATGCTATGCACTTTATTCCATTTATATGACATCCTGGAAAAGGCAAAACTATGAAAAGACACAACAGATCAATGATTGACAGGGACTAGGGATGGGGGAAGGGAATCACTACACAGGAATGTGGAGGAATTTGGAAAAGTGATGACACTGTTTTATCTTGATTCTACATCGTTGTACACATTTACCAAATTCACTAAACTACGTACTAAAAATAACAAATCCTATTACATGTAAGTTATATGTTAATAAAATGGGAAAAATTTTAATTACAAAAATGTATTATAAGAAAAAAATACTAAAAAGCTTTTGGTTGGTTTCAAAAAAAGTGGGATGATAGCTTGAGTCCAATGCCTTAAAGTTAAGGCAAACTTATGAAATATTAGTGAATATTTAGAGTAGGGAAGATGGATGATACTATTCTTTATTTTCATTGAGATGAGATGGTAAATGATACATATTTTATAATTTCTTTGTAAGAAATTAGGTACTTTTATTTACTTACAAATTAATATATATTTCCTTCATTTTTAAAAAAAGATTTTATTTACTTATCTGACAGATATCTCTCAGAGAGAGCACAAGCAGGGGAGCAGCAGAGGGAGAGGGAGAAGTAGTCTTTCTGCTGAGCAAGGAGCCCGATGCAGGGCTTGATCCCAGAACACTGAGATCCTGACCTGAACTGAAGGCAGATGCTTAACCTGAGGCATCCAGGCACCCCTATTTCCTTCAATTTTCATTTCCTATTTTTTTCTTTCAGTATGAACAATTTTTTGTTTAGAGAAGAGGCCTTAGAAATTTTGGAAAAGAAAAAGGAAATTTAAAATAAAGAAAAATAATTGCTACAGACAATCAAGGTAAAAATTTTGATCTAAAATCTTAACAGAATTTTTCATTTTGCCATACATTATTTTTTGTACTTACAATTTGATTTTTAAAATTTAAATGAGCCTTTGTTAGATTTTTTGTTAATTGTCTTTTAGCAAGGCACACATATATATAGTATCTATGCATATATAACAGTATATTTTGTGATAAATATTTCTTATAGCAATAAATTATGAATATATTTCCAAGTTTTCTATAAAATAATTTTTAATGGTTTCATGTTCTTTTAGTTGGACCACAACATAGTTTACTAAATCAATCCTCTCTTATTGGAACTATAGATGTTTTCCTTTCCCACTATTATAGCGCTGAAGTCTTTACACTTGTTTGTCAAATGTAGCTGAATATTATGGATACGATATTAAAATTTTTTAGAAAGAAAAAAGGAAATAAAACAATTAAAACAACTGCATTTATGAGTCCATATTGTGGTTCAAAATTTAATAGAGTATAGTCACTAAAAATCTGATTAGAACAGTATCTATTAGCTCTTATGTTGAACCATATCTAGGAACTACTCTCAAAAAAGTTTCTTTTATATTTCTTTTACTTCTCTTTTAGAAATAGTGTCAGAAGTCTTAGTCCTTGTTCTTTTATCAAGAAAGAAAACACATTAATGGAAAACTAATTATGTCTTCTAGAAATACACAAAGTAGGAGGGAGAATCCTTTCATTAGCTTTAGTAATAAAAATTGAGGATAAGTTTATGTTAGTTTTACAGAATCTGTTCTTTCCCACCATCTGAAGAGTTGCATGACTTTCTTTGTTAATCTAGTTGGAAGCTTTAAATGTGCTTAACCATTAAAAACACGAAGGAAGAAAAGAATGAAAGAATGAAAAGAAGGAAGGAAGGAAGGAAGGAAGGAAGGGAAGGAATATGTTACCTGGTACCAAGAACCTATGTAGATTCTTTTTCCCTTGAGGCATCCACCTCAAATTTAAAGAAGATCCCAGATGCTAGGAAACTTATGTATAAAAACATTAACATATTTGCTTTTCGTGGTCAGTACTTGTTAAAACATTTAAGTGTATTTTAGTCTGCTCAAACACTAGCCAAACTCAAATATACCACGAGTCACTGTCTAAGGTTTACATACCACAGAGCTAAAATCAAAGGAGATATTTTTTTCCCATGGGTAATCTTTTAATGATGAAAATTATTGTTAAATAAACATAAGAAATTAAAATATTTTAAATCATTTACCTAAGATTTAAATAATGAGATAATTAAGAGGTTATTAAAAAGGTCATTAAATTACAGACAAGATAATTCCATTATAATTTCATTCAATTAATTTATCATTGCATCATGAGCCAAATTATGTCCTCCTAATTGGGTGCAAATAAAGTTAAAAATCAAACATGATATGATTAACTAATAAAATGAATATATACTTTTTTTAAAGTTTTTATTTAAATTCTAGTTATTTAATGTACAGTGCAATATTAGTTTCAGGTGTACAATATAGTGATAAAATGAATATACACTTGAAATAATCCCATACAATGCTTAAAAAGTTTCTCACTTTATTTTTAAATATTTTTCATAAATTTTTTTCAATTATCACTTTGCCAGCAGAAAAAAGTACAATAATTTTGCTTAGATTGCATCTTCTATGGGATCAGTGATGTACCCTTTATTTCAAGTTTGTACTAGCCCCTAAGGAGCATGATCTTTCAGAAGCAATTACAAATGATTAAGTCAATTCATTGTGGTTTTTCTCCTATGATTATCCTGCCTTTTCAATTTGCACATGCTTAAATATTCCAAGTGTTCTTTAACCTATTTCTTACAATAGACAGCTGGCAAGGCTTTTATTATATTTTAATTATACAGATTCCTCTTCTTCATATTCCTGTCCAAGGAAGATATAAAAAGTTAAGAATCCTTCATTTTAATATTGTCATTATGTTCATGAATGTCCTCACTTAGAAGCTAAGCTATTTCTTCTTTATGCAGAATACAAATTTCAGAGTTGTTAATTATTCTCATCTATTTTATTTCACTTCATTTTGTTCTCCTTATCTTTTGACAGAGAACATTTACAAATATTTTATTTTCCCCCAAATATAGATTTCCCACATCTGTGTGGCAATATTCACTATCAACTTTTCTCAAGTAATTTCACCAATAACCTGAGCCAACATTATCAATCCAATTGTCCCTGGAGAGAGATTTCTTTATAATAAAAAATGTATAAAGTAGCAATCACACCATAATAAAAATATCTCTGTACAACTGTTAAATCTGTGGAAAGGAAAGGACAATAAAGTTCAGAAGGGAAAGTCGAGATATTGGTAAAATGATTCAGGCTCAGCAATTGGCAGCCTTATCCATGGCAATGGCTCACACATGGTAGGTAGAATTGTGAAGCCTCCAGCTTTGCTTTGCTTTTCAAGGATGCTTTGGTTATTCAGGGTCTTTTGTGGTTCCATACAAATTTTAGAATTGTTTTTTGTAGTTCTGTGAAAAATGCTATTAGTATTTTGATAGGGATTGCATTAAATGTGTAGATTGCTTTAAATATAGACATTTTAACGGTATTTGTTCTTCCAGTCCATGAGCGTGGAATATCTTTTCATCGCTTTGTGTCATCCTCAATTTCTTTCATCAGTGTTTTATAATTTTCAGAGTACAGGTCTTTTATGTCTTTGGTTAGGTTTATTCCTAGGTATCTTATGGGTTTTGGGGCAATTGTAAGTGAGATTACTTCATTGTTTTCTCTTTCTGCTGCTTCACTATAGGTGTAACCAAATACAACAGATTTCTGTATGGCAATTTTGTATCCTGAGACTTTACTGAATTTGTGTGTTAGTTCTAGCAATTTTTGGTGCAGGCTTTTGGGTTTTCTATATAGAGTATCATGTCATCAGCAAATAGTGAAAGTTTGACTTTTTCCTTGCTGATTTGGATGCTTTTGTTTCTTTTTATTGACTGAATGCTGTGGCTATGACTTCTAGTGCTTTGGTAAATAACAGTGGTGAGAGTGGACGTCGCTGTCTTGTTCCTGACCTTAGGGGAAACACTCTATGGTGCTGGTTATTTCTCTTCTCTCATTTGTGATTTTATTTATTTGACTCCTTTTTCTCTTCTTTTTGATAAGTCTGTCTAGGGGGTTATTAATTTTGTTAATTTTTTTCAAAGAACCTGTTTTCATTCACCTTTTTTTTTAGTTTTATATCATTTATTTCTGCCCTAATTTTTATTATTTCCTTCCTTATGCAGGCTTTAGGCTTTATTCATTGTTCTTTTTCTAGCTCCTTTAGGTGTAAACTTAAGTTGTTCATTTTGAGATTTTCCTTGCTTCTTAAGGTAGGCCTGTATTGCTATATACGTCCTTCTTAGGACTGCTTTTGCTGCATTCCAAAGGTTTTGGACATTGCGTTTTCATTTTCATTTGTTTCCATATATTTTCTTATTTCCTTTTTGGTTTCCTGGTTGACCTATTCATTGTTTAGAGCATGTTGTTTAACCACCATGTATTTATGATTTTACCAAATTTTTCTTGTGATTGACTTCAAGTTTCATAGTGGTATTGTCAGAAAATATGCATGGTATGATCTCAATCTTTTTGTACTTGTTAGGGCCTGATTTGTGACCTAGTATGTGATCTGTTCTGTAGAATGTTTCATATGCACTTGAAAAGAATGTGTATTCTGCTGCTTTGGGATGGAATGTTCTGAATACTACATATGTTAAGTCCATCTGGTCCAGTGTATCACTCAAAGCCATTATTTCGTTGTTGATTTTCTCTGTAGATGATCTGTACAAGTGGGGTGTGGGAGTCCCCTACTATTATTATATTATTATAAATTAGTTCCTTTATATTTCATATTGTTTTATATATTTGGGCACTCTCATGTTGGGTGCTAAATATTTACAATTAATAAATCTTCTTGTTGAATAGTCCCCTTTTATATGATATAGTGCCCTTCTTCATCTCTTGTTACAGTCTTTGTTTTAAAATCTAGTTTGATATAAGTATGGCTACTCCAGCTTTCTTTTGACATCCATTAGCATGATAGATGATTCTCCATCCCCTCACTTTTAATCTGCATTGTCTTTAGGCCTAAAATGAGTCTCTTATAGACAACATAAACATGGGTCCTGTTTTTTATCCATTCTGACACACTATGCCTTTTGATTGGAGCCTTTAGTCCATTTACATTCAGAGTAATTATTAATAGATATCTATATTATGCATTTATTACTTTTTTTTGTCATTTCTGGAGATTTTCTCTGTTCCTTTCTTGTCTTTGTCACTTTTGGTCTTTCCTTTCCACTCAAAGAGTCCCCTTTAATATTTTGGGCTGGTTTAGTGGTCATGAACTCCTTTAGTTTTTATTTATCTGGGAAACTCAATCTCTTCTTCTATTCTGAATGATAGCCTTGCTGGATAGAATATTCTTGGCTGCAGATTTTTCCCAGTCAGCAGGTTGAATATACCTGTCCCTCCTTTATGGCTTGCCAACTTTGAGAAGAACAAGTATTAAATCTTCTTTAAATGTTTAGTAGAATTCACCTGAGAAGCCATCTGACCCTGGACTTCTGTTTATTGGGAGATTTTTTTTTTTATTACTGATTCAATTTCTTTCCTGGATATTGGTCTGTTCAAGTTTTCTATTTCTTTAGTTTCAGTTTGATAGTTTGTTATGTTTTCAGGAAATTATCCATTTCTTCCAGGTTATACAATTTGTTGGCTTATAGTTTTTCAGAATATTATAATTGCGAGCATCCTCATGCTTGTTGCTTTAAATTCTCCATCAGTCATGTTACTTATATTTGTTTTGCTTAGATCTCTGGCTGTGACCTTATCTTCTTCTTTCATTTAGGATGCATTCTTCTGTCTTGGCATTTTGTCTACATATCTGCCTTATTCTCTGTGTTAGAAAAGCCCGTTATGTTCCCTGCTCCTGAGAGTAATGGCTTTATGAAGAAGAGCTCCTATAATGTCCAGGTCCTGGAGCTTCGAGGAGTGTCTCTGGTGTGTGCTGCGTGCACTCTGCTGTTGTGTTTTGGCTGCTCTATCCTTCAGGCCAGTCCTCTGCAGTGTCTCTCCTTGCCTACAGTGGCCGTGTTTGGTCCTTGGCCAGAGTGTGGTGAGTCTTAACTAGTTATGCTCCAGTCTGCCTGATAAATAAGATCTGACACTTATTCCACTATAATTGAAGACCTGCAGGACTCTGGTCTGGAGATGTGGTGTGGGCAGGGGTTTCTGTTGCTCTTCTGGGGTAGGGCTTGCCATACTGGGACTGAGGCAAGCTTGACTGAGAAGGGCAGTCCCGGAAGAGGGCAGGGGTGTGGGTCCTGGTATAAGCAGTTAAGTAGCCTTGTGGGTGCTGTGCTGCTTCCCAAGGGTGGCTCTGTGTTTCTGCTGAGGGGCAGGGGAGGGAAATGATGCCAGCCAGCTCCTTTGTCCCCAGAAAGGTGTCTTTAAGAACACTGCCTCTCAGGAGCACTCCAAGAAGAACAAATAATCGCCCTCTGTGTGCCCCATGCTTTCTTCAGATCTCGGTTTCCACGCTGTCGCCTTCTCCCTAGGAGTTGTTTGCCTGCCTTCTCTCCTGGAGTAAGGCAGTGACCTCAGCCAAGCTCTATCTCAGCCAAGCCTGCTGAACTTTAAAACTCCAGGCTTTAAGTCCTGCTGCTGCAAGAACTCATGAAAATCAGCTCCTCTTATTTTCCCAGCCACTGACTTTGGGGAAGTGTTATCCTTGTGTGTTCCCCTCTGTGCTGCTCTCTCTTGCCTTTCTCTGTGACTCCAGCTCCCTTCTGTCAACAACATCCAAGATCCATATCTCCCCAAGCCACATCTCTTCACTTCCTACCTTCTTCAATGTGGCTTCTCCCTTTAGTTTTGGATTGTGTTCCGTCAATCTTCAGATTGACTTCGGGGGTATTTAAAATGATTTGATAGTTATCTAGTTGTGTTCTTGGGATGAGACAAGCCAAGGGTCTTCTTACTCCTCCGCCATCTTATCTTCACCCACCACCACTGATGTTTCATTTTAAGAAACTGCCACAGCCATCTGACCTTCAGCAACCACCACACTGATCAGTCAGCAGCCATCCACTTTGAGGCAAGACCCTCCCCTGCCAAAAGATTTAGACTCACTGAAAGCTCAGTGATGGTTAATAGTTTTTTAGCAATAAAGTATTTTTAAATTAAGGTATATACATTGTTTTATTTTTAGACATAATGGTATTTCACACTTAATAGACTACAGTATGATCTAAATGCTACTTTTTTTTTTTTAAGATTTTATTTATTTATTTGACAGAGAGAGAAACAGCCAGCAAGAGAGGGAACACAAGCAGGGGGAGTGGGAGAGGAAGAAGCAGGCTCCCAGCAGGGAGCCTGATGCGGGGCTCTATCCCAGAACGTCGGGATCACGCCCTGAGCAGAAGGCAGATGCTTAACAACTGAGCCACCCAGGAGCCCCTAAATGCTACTTTTATATGCACTGAGAAACCCCAAAATTCATTCAACTCACTTTATTTCAATGGTCTGGAACAAACCTGCAATATTTCCAAAATATGCCTGTATTCTTATGGTAAAGATTAATGTTGTACCTTCTATAGTGCCTGGTAGTAAATATGCCATAAAGTTATTATTTTTGTTTGTAAACATCAAGAATAATAAATAATTCCATCAATATTTAAAAAATTTTCTCTTGTTTTCTTAAATGCTTAATTTTTATATAAACATCATTAACCTGAAAAGCATGAATTAAGTCTTTGTATGGCTTTGGTATATACTTTAGACTTGGTTTTTAGTAATTCAGTGAATCTCTCACAGAAGAGTGCATATAACAGTGTTTTTTGTTTTTGTTTTGTTTTGTTTTGTTCTCTGCAAAATACAGACAACTAAACAGTTGAGAACAGGTGCTAAATTTATGTTGACAGGTTCCTCAGCTGCCTTTTCTGTATTCCATTTTATATTCTCCCTTGTTAACCTAATTGAGGTGTTGTTTATAGATTTTAGACGTTCTTTTTCATTTGCTTGTTTATTTTTGCCTCCCGTGTTCTTTTTTAAGCTCGAGACCTTAAAGAGCATGGCTTACATTTGCCCAAACATGAGACATTTAGGACAGATAATAAGCTATTGGTGAGATAGAATGAAAAAGGTCTTTCTCTCCTGAGGCCGTCAAGATGGAATTTCAAAAGGTCTTCAGACAACAGAAGTTTGTTTATAGAACCAGAAAACTTTTCATTATATCCCAGCTAACTTAATACCCTAATCTTTCTAATCTAAATATATTTTGTGCCAATAGTTAAAATGATATGGAAATTATAACTTCACCACAATGCAAAGTAATTCTCTCAAAGATGGCAATATATTAGAAGGAAGTGATGATGGTATATCCTGTTAACTCTATCTCCTGAAATAATATAAAGAATGATTTTTTTAAATTAAAGTATTATGTTGTCACTTAGCATTATTAAATTATTTTTTTAAAGCACTAAAGAAGTCTTCACCTAAAATTTAATTAGATATTCTTGTGGTTCTTATTATTTTCCATATTAAATACAGAAGTATGGTCAAAAACACTTTGTGCCTATCTCTCTGTTTCTGGATATTCAACAAAGCCTGTAGTATGGGCAATTCCTGGTGTAATAGCCATGATGACACTATCTTTTACTTTGAATGACAATACAAGTATGCAGATATTTCATTAGAAAAAAAATATTTTTCTAGAGAAACAATCTATAGGAGAAAAATCTTTCTGGACACCTTTAAGTCAAATAAGTTCTTGGTACAGAAAATACCAATTCAAGATGTCAGATCCCCAGAAATAATTATCTCATTACAAGGGTTCATACACTATTAAAAGTTCAAAATATTGTCTCAATGAAGTTAATTATATAAATCTACATCTTAATTAAAGCTGATTCGGGCAACTACACCTGGCTGAATTCTATAATGATAAATCACTTGGCTATTTTTAAACATTTTCTCTTATTGTAATCTTATTCACGTTTTAAGTATTAATTTAACCAAGTACGCTTACCCACAAAGTGATAGGACATCATTTGTTTTCTCAACTATGAAGGTGTTCATTTCTGATAATTGTTTTTTCAAACATAAAAATAGGTTTGTAATAATGTATGTGCCACTATAGCTGTAAATTTGTGCACCAATTTCTGGTGTAACCGGCTAAAGATATTAATGGCTGAAAACATGTAAAACTTAACCTATCACAGATCAGCTTTTGTTTTTACAAGGCTTCTTAGTATTTCCTGGTTACAGGGGGCATTTTGCCTCAGTAAATACTGGATGAGTTTGGCTGTGTCTTTGCCATAATAGGAATGCATGCAAACAACTGGAAAAACTTTATATCTAACATGCATCTGAAGTTATGGCTCTGAGTCACATATAAAAGTATCCTTCTAGGAACAGTAGTATGTCTGACTGCTGAAGTCAAGGCTCCTACCTAAATGAGAAATGACCTAGCATTTCTCCCAAATCTCACACACATAAGTTCTTGCCTGGTGCTAACTGTAACAGTCTTAGTGAGAAAACTGTGTGTGCCTTTTCTTCCTTTACCTTTATTTAAAAGCAAAGCATAAAGGTCTCTGTTAATATTTAACCAAACCATCCTCATTTCATCTTCTTCGCAGTATTGTGAGAAGGTCCCCAGGTTTGTTATTGGTTTTGGTTTCAAGTCAAAATGGCTAAAATTAACAACACAGAAAACAATAGATGTTGGGGAGGATGCCGAGAAAGGGGAACCTTTACACTGTTGGTGGGAATGCAAACTGGTGCAGCCACTGTAGAAAATAGTATGGAGGTTCCTCAGAAAGTTAAAAATAGGGCTACCCTATGATTCAGCAATTTGCACTACTATCTATTTACCAAAAGGAAACAAAAATGCTGATTTGAAGGGATACATGCACCCTGATGTTTATAGGAGCATTGTCAACAACAGCCAAATTATGGAAACAGCCCAAGTGTCCATGGAGTAAAGAATGGACTAAGAAAATGTGGTCTATATATACAATGGAATATTACTCAACCATAAAAAAGAATGAAATCTTGCCATTTGCAAAAATGTGGATGGAACCAGACAGTATTTTGTGAAGTGAAATAAGTCCATCAGAGAAAGACAAATGCCGTATGGTTTCATTCGTATGTGGAATTTAAGAAAAGTAACAGATGGACATGGGGGATTGAGAGAGAGGCAAAACCTTAACAGACTCTCAACTATTAAGAAAAAACTAAGGGTTCCTGGAGGAGAGGTGCACGGAGCAGATGGGTTAAATGGGTGATGGGGATTAAGGAGGGCACTTGTGATGAGCACTGGGTGTTGTATGTAAGTGATGAATTACTAAATACTACATCTGAAACTAATATTACACCTTATGTTAACTAACTGGAATTTAAACAGAAACTTGGGAGGAAAAAATACAAAATAAAATAAAATCATGGTGATGGGTATTGCAATGAGCACTGGGTGTTACATGCAAACAATGAAGCATGGAACACTACATAAAAAACTAATGAAGTACTGTATAGTAACTAACATAACATAATAAAATAAATAAAATGAAATAAAATCAGATCAATAGTGAACAGAATGTTAGTTTATGTACATTAACTCCAAATGTTTGAAAAGAAAGATGAAGGCCAATGAATACATAATGACTTGTTTAAAAGCACATATGAAATTGCACGCTATGGTTAATTCTTTATTAATTCTTTTATTACTACTACTACTACTTCTACTACTACACTCTTATTTATTATTAATTCTTTATTAAGTAATATTGTTACTTACCCCACTAAACCAAGGCCTTTCCAATGATGAGATCTGAAGCTGGCAATTTCTCAGGAATTCATTCTTAATTACCATAATGGAATTCATAAATCAATTGAGTCTGTTCTTTTTGTGCTGTTAACAATTTTTTTTCATGTTGTTAAATTTGTAGAGCAGAAAAAGCATTAAACCTGGAATTTAGTTTTTATACTAGATCACACTGTAAACTTGTCACTTAGCATTTCCATCTCAAACTTTCATCTCTAAAACAAGGCAGTTGCTCTAGACAAGTCCTCAGTTTCCCTAAATGTTGCTACCACCTATATTCCTTAAAAAAATGCAATGGCAACCACTATTTCTGATCTAGTTTCTTCTTTCTTTTTTTCTATTTCCATAATTACATTTTCTTCCTTATCCCTTTGCAGAACATTTACTCCCAAGTGTATTAGGGCTGCATCAAAAAATGAAAAATTCATGCCCTCACATTTCTTATAGAAAGTTGAATAAATCTGGTGTACTATGGCATAAATAAGAAACTTTAAGGGGCGCCTGGGTGGCACAGCGGTTAAGCATCTGCCTTCGGCTCAGGGCGTGATCCTGGCGTATGGGATCGGGCTCCTCCTCTGGGAGCCTGCTTCTTCCTCTCTCACTCCCCCGCTTGTGTTCCCTCTCTCGCTGGCTGTCTCTATCTCTGTCGAATAAATAAATAAAATCTTAAAAAAAAAAATAAACTTTAAAAAGAAATGTTGCTATTTTATTTCATTTTGGAATAAAGAAGTACACAAATAATTCCTTCATAGATAAAGATACACTAAGAACTAAAATGTAGGGCAATGTGATAGTATTTATATTTATATGTACATATTTATCATGGATTTAAAATAGTACATGTCTTATTTTATTGAGATAGGTCTTATTTACATCACTGCTAAGTAATCTATTGCCAGAATTACTAATCTATTCATCTGTCAACTATTAATTATGCCAGACCCTGTGTTATATGCTGCTAATAAAATATTGAGTAAAGCACGCAAACTCTCCATCTTCATGGAATATACTGTCTAATGGAAGAGCATACAGAAATCAACTAGTCAGACAAGTAAATATGTAATTAAAAATTGTAATAAGACTCAGAAGACTGGGTACTATAAACACACGGAACATAGGCGTATAACCTAGTATGAAATAATTGGTGAAGGTAACTTGCAATAAGGGCATTTTACCTGATCTATGAAACATGCATGAATGGTGTTAAACTAGATGTATGCGTGTGTTTAGGGGATGGGAGTGGGTTGAAGCCAGAAAAAAACTCTACAGGATTCCAGGTCATACAGTATACACACAGATACACACATAGATCATGGGGTAGAAGGAAGCATGAGACTTCCAACAAGCTGACCTAGTCTAAGAACAGACAGCAAGGGCTAATTTTGTATAACATGCAACTACATTGTTCAGAAGAAATTCATGAAGTTTCCTGTAAGAAAATACAATATTTTTGTCTTCATCTCAAGAGCAATGGGAATCTATGAAAAGGTCAGAGACAGAGGTGTTGACATGCTCTGATTTTTGTTTTTAAGAGAATACTCTAGTATGGAGAACTGGTAGAAGGAAGTCAAGAGGGAATGTTTGGAAGTTATTAGAGCCATCTAGGTAAAGAATAATGTTACCCAAGACAAGGTAGAAATAATTACATATAAGACTGACAAAACATGAGGGTGGTTTTGATAAAGGCCTGAGGAAAGGATTTTAAAAAGAGAATAGATTTTGGGGCACCTGGGTGGCACAGCGGTTAAGTGTCTTCCTTCGGCTCAGGGCGTGATCCCGGCGTTATCGGATCGAGCCCCACATCAGGCTCCTCCGCTATGAGCCTGCTTCTTCCTCTCCCACTCCCCCTGCTTGTGTTCCCTCTCTCGCTGGTTGTTTCTATCTCTGTGGAATAAATAAATAAAATCTTAAAAAAAAAAAGATAGAGAATAGATTTTGGTACGTGTTGAAGAATAAAAATAAATAGTACATTATCACAAAAATAACCAAGTAATTTCAGAGATTTGTAAAATAATATTTCATAGAATATTCTCAATGTTAAATACAATAAGTCCTGATTTTGTGTGTGTGTGAATATTAGGATTTATCAATTTACTCTGTTGCCAATTTCTATCTCCATGAAGGTTTTCATAGATACCATTAATATTAAGAGATTGAAAAAGACATACATGTATATACTTCAATGATACAGCAATTTAATTAATGGACAAAATGATGTCACTGCAAATATTTTCTCTGAAACAATCTGCAACTACATTTCATGGGAGCAGGCTTTTCCACACTCCCTGAGCTATGACACCACACAGACTGAATCTCCAGCACCAGGCTAGTGGCCATTATGACTTAACCAGTTCAAAAATACTTTCTCTAGTAGCCTGTCCATGTGAAGGCTTTTTTTTTCTTTTCTCTTTCTTTCTTACTTTTTTTTTTTTTTTAACTCTCTTACATAGAGACAATAAATCTGGCATAAACATCTGGGACACACACCTCATCTGGAAGCAAGAGCGGCTCTCTGTTTAGATTGGCTTCCTGGGGTGCAGAATGTAGATCAAAGCACAGTGATGGCTGACCAGCCAGGTCTGGAATTACAAAATACATTTCTCTGTTAATCAGAGAGTAATAATGTAAGAAGAGGAAGCTTCTCCTTAAAGATGTAGAGGTATCGTTTCAAAATTTAAATTAATACACACAAATATATTATAATGAAATTCTAGTTAATTCATATAATAGCAAATAACCCATTCATATGTCAGATGAATATCTTCAATTTTACTCACAATTTTCTCATTTATTCTCTCACTTACTTCAGTAAAGAAAGCAAATAAGAGACAGACTTTACCATTAGGACTCTATCGATGTTATACAGTATTGATTAATTATTGACTTTAGGCTAAGATAGATTTCTTTCAAATAACTTAGTGTAAAAATAATCATTGATACCATACCAGTCATATTAAGTGTTTTTGTCAGTTAATCAACATCTGTAATGTGAGTTTCCACTCTGAAGTTAACCCTAACAAAATACTGGAAGAAGAATAATTTGGATACTTATCATGGGCAAATACACACACACACACACACACGGAAACATAGAGTTAGCACAGCAAAGATCAATCCTTCCCAAATAAGAACTAAGTAAAGTAAAATAATATCCCTTAAACTCATTGATTGTTTTTACAATAACAAAAATTAATCTGCATTCCAGTCTTACATTCGATCCTACACAGTCTAACAAGAAATGCACCAAGGTGGAATCTTGAGGAACCCCTCCTTTACTTTCTTTTCTTACACATGGGCAAACATCAAATTAGCCATTGAGTCTTATTAACCTTTCTTTTATAACTTTGGTGAGAAGCATCCCATTCTCTCCATTCCTATAGATACTATGTTATTTGGACTATTATCAATTTAAATTTACTATTACAAAATACTATAGTTTTCGCCTGTTCATTTTCTTCTTCCTTCAGCTGTCTAAAATACAGTCTTCAGAATAAACTTGTACAATGTCCTTTGATCACATCAACTCAACATTTAAGAAAAAGCAAAGAAAGCAAATATCAAAGAAAAATGTAAACAAAAAAGTCTCTCACAATTTTCACTCTGGTAGTTTAAGTTCTTAATCTAAAACAAATTTAATAAAGCATAAGAATTACCTGGAGATATTTGAAAAATCCAGAATCAGAGATTCTCATTAAATTGGTCTGGTGGGATCATACGAATCTACATTTCAGCAAATAGTTTAAGTAATTCTAACACAGCTGGTCCTAGACTATACTGAGAAACTTAATTCTAAGCCTTCTCACTTTTCAGTTTTGTGAAAAATCTCCTCTAGTTAATAAAAATGTATTTTCGTTTCTCTGACTCTGTTACTATGCTAGTCAATTTGCCTAGATTTTACTTTCTACATTTCCTAATCCCCTGCCAATCTCAATTACCACTCATTTTCATACACACCATAATGCCTTCTCTGATTATCCCTCGCCAAAAGCATTCTCTCTCTATTGTACAGTTCAGCTTTGCTTTCACATGACATTCATTAGATACTGCCTGCATACTTTTCTATTACTACATAACAATTGACCACAGCCTTAGCAGCTCAAAACAACAGGACTTGTAAGTCACAGTTCTATAGATCAGAAGTGTAGCAGTGTGGCTGGTTTCTCTGCTCAGAGTGCAATTAAGATGTCATCTGGAACTCCGGGGCCACTTTCAAGTTCCTTCATGTTATTGGTAGAATTCAGTTCCTTGAGTTTTAGTACTGAAGTCCCTATTTTCTTGCTGGCTGTTAGCCAGGAATACTCTCAGGTCCTAGAGGATACATTCAGGTCCTTGTACCACAGCTCCCTCCATGTCAGCAATAGAGATTCTCCCTTATGTGAAACCATCTCACTCTTCTATTATCTCTGACTTTCTCTTCTTTTATCACTTGGAGAAAACTATCTGATTTTAAAGGGTTCAAATGACTAGGTCAAGTACACCTGGATAATCACCTTATCTTAAGGTCAACTGTGTCATATAATATAACTTAGTCATGGGAGCAAAACCTATTAAATTAATAACTCTGGGGATTATGCTGGGCATATACACCAAGGAGTTGGGAAATCTTAAAGGATATCTTAGCATTCATATATTTATGACATATATTTATTTTTCCCCTTCTTAAATATAAGTTCCTGGAGAGAAAAGATGATGCATTATACATTTTTGCATATCACAAATCACCTGTCCTAATGCTTCACACACATCAAACATTCAATAAATAATTGTTGAATGAATGGGCTCTTTCTGTGATAACCTCTTTCCTGATGCATTAAATTTAAATTAACTGATAACGCAGGGCCTAGCAAAAGTAAATATATAGGCACACACTGAGTTCTTTATCTTCTTCATCTTAGTGAAGAATAATAAGTACCATCTCCCAAAGTTCCTTAGAATCAGAATACAGTAAAAAAAAAAAAAATTCCAAAAATAAAACAGAGGAAAGACTTTAAAAATAAACATCTCATTAGTGTATTGTAGGATAACTTTTGCAAGCATCACAATATATGAGTAATTAAAATCATCAATGGAGAAGAAAAAGGAGGAGAAGGAAGAGGAATAATCTTGAACAACTAATGGGCTAAAGTTTTCCAAATAGGATGAAATCCATAAACCGAATATCTAAAGAATTCAATAAACTCCAAGTATAACAAATATGAAGAAAATCACACAAGGCACATCATAAAGGGATTTCTTAGAATGAGTTACAAAAAAATTTTAAATGAAGAAAAATCTTTAAAGTATCCAGACTAGATAAACTGGAAAGAAATAAAATTTGTAAATAAAAACCTTTCAACTACGAAAACTTCAGAAAGTTCACAGACAAACTCTACCAAATATTCCTTAAGGAGGAATCAATACCAATTCTACACAATCAAGTACAGAATACTGAAGTGAAAGAAACACTACCCTACTAATTTTATATGGTCACAATTAAACTAATATCAAAACCAGAAAAAGACATTGAGAGAAAAGAAAACAACAGATCACATGATTAGATGCAAAATTTCTCAACAAAATAATGACAAATGAAATCTAAAAGTATCTAAAAATATAATACCTAATGACAAAGTGTGTTTTAGCCCAGGAATAAAATATTGTTTTAATATTTGAAAATCAATCAAGGTAGTAATTTATAACATGCAAAAACTGAAAAAAATATAATTTTCTCAGTATATGCATAAAAACCCTGTGACAAATTCAATACCAATTCAAGATAAAAACTTTCAGCAGACTGTGAATAGAAGAAAACTTTCTTGACCCAATATAGGGAATCATGAAAAACTTATATCTTAATATCACACTTAATGGTGAATGACTGAATGCTTTCCACTCTATCAAGTACCAGGCAAAAAGTGTCCACTCTCACTACTTCTATGTACCATACACAGAAGGTTTTAACCAAAGCAATAAACCAAGAAAAAAACAATAAAAGTCACTGAGCTTGAAAGGAAGATGTAAATATAAAATGTGTTTTTTCTAGTTATGTGAAAAATGTCATGGGAATTTTGAAACGGGTGCATTAAATCTGTAGGTTGTTTATGGGCATTTTAATAATATTAATTCTTCCAATCCAGAGGCCTAAAATATCTTTCTATTTATTTGTATCTTCAATTTCTTTCATCAATGTCTTATAGTTTTCAGTGCCCAGGTCTTTCACTTCCTTGGTTAAATTTATTCTTAAGCATTTTATTTTTTTTTTTGATCCGATTGTAAATGAGATTATTTTATTAATGTCTCTTTCTGACAGCTTGTTGTTAGTGTTTAGAAATGCAACAGATTTCTGTATATTCATTTTGTATCCTGCAACTTTATTGGGTTCATTTATTAGTTCTGATTTCTTCTTGATGGAATCTTGAGGGGTTTCTAGATATAATGTCATTTCATCTACACAAATTGCCAGTTTTACTTCCTTTCCAATTTAGACATCTTTTCTTTTTCTTTTCCTTTCTCTTTTCTTTTTTCCCTAATTACTGTGGCTAGGACATCCAATGCTGTGCTAATTTAAAGTGGTAAGAGCGGGCATCCTTGCTTTGTTCCTGATCTTAGAGAAACAGCATTCAGCTTTTCATCACTGCATATGACATTAGCAGTGAGCATATTGTATATGGCCTTTATTATGTTGAAGTACCTTTCCTCTTTACCCACTTTATTGAGAGTTCCTATCATAAATACATGTTAGATTTTGTCAGATTCTTTTTCTGCATGTATTGAGATGACCATGTGATTTTTAGCATTCCCTTTAGTTAATGTGGTGTATGATAATGATTGATTTGTGGATGTTAAACCATCTTTGAATACCTGAAATAAATTGCATCTGATCATGGTGTATGATCCTTTTCATGTATTATTAAATTCAGTTTGTTAATATCCTATTGAGAATTCTTTCATTTATGTGCAATCAGGGATATTGGATTACAATTTTCTTTTCTGTTTTTCTTTCTCATTCTTTTTTGTTTTTGTTGTTTGGGTGAAGTCCTTGTCTGGTTCTGTTATCAGTGTAATGCTGGCCTCATAAAATGAGTTTGGAACCGTTCCTTCCTCTCCAAAGTTTTGGAAGAGTTTGAAAAGGAGAGATATTAAATCTGCTTTGAATTTTTGATAGAGTTCAACAATGAAGTTATCCAGTCCTGGATTTCTGTTGGGAAGTTTTCGATTACTGATTCTATCTCCTTACTAGTAATCAGCCTATTCAGGTATTTTATTTTTTCATGATTCAGTCTTGGAAGATTATGTTTCTATGTATTTATCCATTTCTTCTGTGTTGTCCAATTTGTTGGCACATATTGTTCATATTAGTCTCTTATGATCTTTCATATTTCTGTGGTATCAGTCATAACATCGCCTTTTTCATTTCTGATTTTATTTATTATAACGTTCTCCCACACTTTTTTTTTTTTTTTTGGTGAGCCTAGCTAAAGATTTGTCAATCTTGTTTATTTTTTCAAAAAACAAGCTCTCCTATATTGTATTTTTAGTCTCTATTTCATTTATTTCCCCTCTAATCTTTACTATTTCTTTCCTCTACTAACTTTGGGCTTTTTTGGTCTTTTTCCAATTCCTTTAGGTGTAAAATTAGATTGCTTATTTGATATTTTTTGTCATTTCTTGAAGTTAGACCTATAGTGTTATGAATTTATCTCTTAGGCTTTTGCTGCATTCCATAGATTTTGAATTGTATTACCATTTTTCATTTGTCTCAAGGTATTTCCTGATTTCCACAAAAGACCCTGGATAGTCAATCTCAAGAAAGAGGAACAAAGCTGGAGTTATAGACACTCCCTGATTTCAAACTATACCACAAAGCTATCATAAGAGTATGGTATTGGCATAAAATTGAACACATAGATTAATGGAACAGAATAGAGAGCCCAGAAATAAATCCATACAGATTTAGTCAATTAATTTATGACAAAGAAGCCAAGAATATACAATGGGGAAAGTATAGTCTCTTCAATAAATACTGTTGGGAAAACTAGGCAGCCACATGCAAAAGAATCTATCTTACAGCATGCACAAAAATTAAGTCAAAATGGATAAAGGACTCAAATGTAAGACTTAAAACCATAAAATTACTGGAAGAAAACATAAACAATAACCTCCTTGACATCAACATTAGAGTTTAATTTTTGGACTTGACTCCAAAAGCAAAGTCAAGAGAGGAAAAAATAAAAAGTGGGCCTACATTAAAATAAAAAGCTTCTGTATAGGATAGGAAATCATCAACAAAATGAAAAGGCAATCTACTGAATGGGAGAAAATATTTGTAAGTCATATATTCAATAAGGGGTTAATATCCAAAATATATAAAGAACTCAAACAACTCAACAGGAAAAAAAAATCAGATTAAAAACTGAGCAGAGGATCTAAATAGACATTTTCCCAAAGAAGACATACAGATAGCCAACAGGCACATGAAAAGATTCAACATCACTAATCATTAGAGAACTGCAAATCAAAACCACAGTGAGATAACATCTCACACCAATTAGAATGGCTATTATGAAAAAGATCAGAAGTAACAAATGCTAGAGAAAATGTGGAGAAAAAAAGAACCCTGTACACTGTTGATGGGCCTGTAAATTGGTGCAGCCATTCTGGAAAACAGTATGGTGGCTCCTCAAAAAATTAAAAACAGAACTATTATATGATCTAGCAATTCCACTTCTCGATATTTATCCAGTGAAAATGAAAGCACCTCTACATTTATTATAGCATTATTTACAATAGCCAAGATATGGAAACAATCTGTGTTCACCAGTGGATGAATGGATGAATACACACACACACACACACACACACACACACACACACACAATGGAGTACTATTTGACCATAAAAAGAAGGAAATCTTGCCATTTGTGACAATATGAATGAACCCTGAGAATATTATGCTAAGTGAAATAAATCAGATAGACTAACACCATCTGATTTCACTTATATGTGGCATCTAAAAAACAAAACTCATAGATAGGGAGGACAGACTGGTGGCTATCAGAGGGCATTGGAGGTGAACAAAATGGATGAGGGAGTCAATTGTACAGTGGTGGATGGTAACCATACTTACTGTAGTCGTCACTGTCATGTGTACAAATACCAAATTTTTATGTTGTACGCTTAACACTATATGTAATACCTCAACTTCGCCACAATTTTTTAAAGTAAAATTTATTAGCCTACAAAATTATCATGTTTAGAAAACTATAAAGAATCTACAACAAAGCAGTAAGAAATAAGTGAATATAGCAATGTGAGAGGATGCAAGAGCAACATATGAAAATCTATTTTATTCCTATATACCGAAAATAAACAATTAGAAATCAAAGTGTGGAAAATGTCATTTACAATATAAAAATCAAAAATTATTGAAAAAATAAAGATAAATTTTATAAAACATATAAGACCTGTACACTGAAAATTGTAGAACATTTCTAAGAGAAATTAAAGAAGACATAGAGAAACATAATGTTACAATGTTTCCATGGATCAGAATATTCAATGTTGTTCAGACATCAATTCCCCATATACCGATCTACAGATACAATTAAATCCTGGTCAACATTCCAGTTGGGTTTTTTCCCTCCCCAAAATGAGTAGCTAATTCTAAAATTCACATGCAAATGCAGAGGACCGAGAATAACTGAAATAATGGTGGGAATACAAACACAAAAGATGAAACAAAGTTTAAAGGCTTAAACTACTCACTTTCAAGACTTACCATAAATCTATAGTAATCAAGCCAACATGATAACAGTAAAAAGATGAAGGAAGAAATCAATGAAACTTAATAGGAAGCCCAGAAATAGACCTACACATGTAGGGTCAAATTATCTTTTTGTTAGAGGTACTAAGGTAAGTAAGAAGAGAGGAGATTATCTGTTCAATATATGGTACTGGAAAGTCGGATTTCCATATGCAAAAATAGAAACTTCAATCCATATCTCACACTAAATACAAAAGTAAACTTAAAATCAATCGTTGACCTACATTTAATATCCCAAACTATAACATTTCTAAAAGAAAATAATGGAGAACATCATTGACCTTTCAATAGGTTAAAATTTCTTATACATGACAACAGAAGTATAATCCACAAAGGAAAATTTGAGAAATTGAACGTCAAAACTAAGAACCACTCTTAAAAATACTTTGAAGAGAAAGATAAAAGACAGATTTGAAGAAAATACTTTCAAATCATATATCTGCCAAATAACTTTTTTCCAGAACATATAACAATCTGTAAAACCCAATAATAAGATAATGAACAGAATAATAAAATGAAATGAAATGAAAATTTAAAAAAAAGGTAAACAAGCACAGGAAAAGATGGTCAATATTATTAGTCTTTAGGGAAATACACATTCAAGCCACAGTGAGATATAACTACATATCTATTAAACTGGCTAAATTTTAAAAGACTGATCATACTACATTTATTGAGGCTATGGAAAAGCAGGCAATGTCATACACGGATGGTGAAAATGTAGAATGGTACAACCTCTTTGGAAAACAATTTGGCAGTTTCTTAAAAGCTAAACACCCACCAAATGATTCCAACATATGTGTATGTGTGTATCTCTATCCAAGAAAATGACAACACAAAGATAAGAAAGATATGTATACAAATATTCAGAGCAGATTTATTTATGTTAGTCAAAAACTGGAAACAACCCAAATTTCCAACAACAGATGAGTGTACAAACAAATTTCGGTGTTTCCCTATATTTCCATACAACATACAATTAATATTCTAATTTATGTATGAATCAACAATTAAAGAGAAAGAATTATTTATACACATAACATCTTAAAATAATTTTGTTGACTGAAAGAGGCTAGACCCAAGAATTAAAAAGAGTACATATTTTTTTTTAAAGATTTTATTTATTTATTTGAGAGAGAGAAAAACAGCCAGTGAAAGAGGGGAGTGGTACAGGAAGAGGCAGGCTCCTAGCGGAGGAGCCTGATGCGGTGCTTGATCCCAGGACGCCGGGATCACGCCCTGAGCCGAAAGCAGACGCTTAATGACTGTGCCACCCAGGCACCCCAAAAGAGTACATATTTTTTAATGTGTTTAACTCCATAAAGCATAAGCTAATATCTCATGATAAAAGTAAATCAATAGCTGTACACAGTGGTAAAGAGGCAGGGAAGGGCATAAGATAGGAAAAAACAGAGTACAAGGAAAACTTTGAAGTGATATGTTTATTATCTTGATTGTACTGATGGCAATGGTTTTACTCCCACGTGCATATATCAAAACTTATCAAATTACATATTCTAAAAATGTGCATTTTAGTATATGTCAATTATATGTCAGTAAGGCTGTTTTTAAAAGTAGAGGTGAAGATGGAGAACTAAAAGGCATTCCCCTGAGATATGTAGAGCTTCTTTCGAATGCAGGTATCCCCCAGGAGCAAGAGGACACAGGACAATAGAGTTGAAGGAAATCCATTAAAGGTATCCAAAGCATTCAACTTTAGGAGGCCCAGGACAGATAAGAGATATTAGAGAAACTCACTGAGAAAATCCAGGCTTTTTGCCCTAAAATGCTGAGGTCAGGGTAAGTAAGCCAAAAAAAACCTCTATGAGGCATTCAAGACTTTTATAGACCAGAGGGCCCCTTACCTGTTCAATGCAGAAAGATTAGCAATAGTGCTAAAGCATACTGTTTTCCAGTACTCATGAACATTCACCAAGGTAACATTCATATATATATGAATATATATATATATTCATCCATTTTCAAAAAGTGTCAATAATTATCAAGATATTGAAATCATACAGTGTCTATTCTCTGATCACAACTGTATTAAATAAGATATCAATAACAATAAAATATCTAGACAATCCCAAATATTTGGAAATTAAACCACTGCCCTCTAAATAACTCATAGATAAAAGAAGAATACATTAAAAAATTTCAAAATATTTTAATTGAATAATAATAAAATGAATCATAAAATTCACAGAGTATAGCTAACATACTTAGAGGAAAATACATAGCTTAAAATACTTATATATTATAAAATTAGAAAAGACCAAAAAGGTATTTACTATGTTCCTATTTCAAGAAACTAGAGAGAGGCAAATTAAAACCAAAGTAAGACAAAGGAAATATTGGAAATGGATTATTTAATTACCAAAATAGCAAATAATGGAGAAAAGTCAATGAAATCAACAACAGTGTTTTGATAAAATTAATAAAATTCACAAACGTTTAGCTAAATTAATTAAGTTAAAAAAAGAAAAACAAATTACTGAGATCAAGAATAAAATACAGTTAACTCACTACAAATTCTACTGACATTACAAGGACAATAAAGTACTCTTATGCAAACAAAGATTTCTCAAATAAACTCAAAACTCAAAAAGCACTAATCAAAAAAGAAAAAAAGGGGCACCTGTGTGGCTCAGTCAGTTAAGCGTCTAGCTCTTGATTTCAGCTCAGGTCATGATCTCAGGGTCCTGGAATTGAGCCCAATGTGGGGTTCCGGGCTCAGCAGGGGGTCTACTTGAGGATTTCTCTCCCTTTCCTTCTGTCCCACCCCTACTGTGTGCACACACTCTCTCTCTCTCTCAAATAAACAAGTAAATCTTTAAAAAAATGTTTTAAAAAGAAAAAAATACATAAACTGCATTTTTAAAAATCTGCTTATCAAGAAGCACATTAGAAAGTACATAAAAACTACATAATGGGAAAAATATTTTTGGGGCTTCTGGATGGCTCAGTCAGTTAAGCATCTGCTTTCGGCTCAGGTCATGACCTCAGGATCCTGGGATTGAGTTCCGCCTCCCGCTCCCTGCTCAGCGGGGAACCTGCTTCTCCCTCTGCCTGCTGCTCCCCCTGCTTGTGTACTTGCTCTTTGTCTCTCTCTCTCTCTGACAAATAAATAAATAAAATCTTTAGAAAAAAGGAAACTATGGGCTTGAATTGATTAACTAGTAACATCCCTGCCTTCTGCACCACTCAGAAAATGCCATGGTGCGGCATAATGTAGATCTGTTTTCAGCTTAAACTCCAAAAAGAAACTAATCTTTTCACCAAGGAGAAACAAGAAAATTTTCAATGACCCATCTATTCCTCAGCGAAGAATGGCGACTGAGAGAAGTTAGCGCAGGAGCAGAGTCACAGAGCCTACGCAGACCTGGCGTTTGGTGGCAATGGACGAGCCCAGAAGGCAGATTCAGTCTCTCCGCTTGCCAACCCTGTACACCCTGAAGTTAAAAGGACCATTCCAGGAAATGTATCCAGAAAGTTCTGAATTGGGAAGATCCTAGACGTGAAGATTTGAAAGCCTCAAATTAACACGGTGGGTTAAGGATTATCACATACGGTTATGTCATTTATCAAATGAGGCTAATATCTCTCTGTGTAGGTTACACATACCATCACCCACGTTTCTGCCAACTTCACGCGAGGAAAGGAGGGACAAGTGAGAAGGACCCAATTGGTTTTGACTAGACCTTGGGTGGAGTCTATTTTACGTGCCCCGCCCCCCGACCCCCTTTACCCTTCTCCACTCCGTTCTGTACCCGGGAAAGCTGCCCTGTAGGAACTACATCCACAGACTCACCCACTCCCCAGGTTCCACTTGGCTCAATGGTCACACTAGCATGAGATTATGAGCAGGAGGGGAGTAAGGCTCTTCTCTTCCCGACTCCCTTCTCCCCAGTCACTGGGATCAGGGGGTCCTCTTCACAGTCTTCTCCAGGTTGCAGTACCTCTTCCCTCCTCTTGCCACTTCATGTCTGGAAGTAATAATGGCTCTCTTTGCCACCAGGTGCTGTACTATCTCTTGTTGTTTTCTACTTGTGTAAATAACCCCTTCATTTAAGTATTTAATTACCTAGTTTGAGTGTCTTGTCTCGTTCTCGCCTACATCCTGACAGAAAAACACATGAAACAAACAGCTCTTCTTCCTCCTAAAGATAATTCCAAGTATTTATCCTTTAATACAAGCATAGGCCCAACCCAGAAAGAGCTGCCAAATAACACTGAAAATCAAGATCTAGGCAGAAAGAGGAGAGTCAAGCAAATAAAAAAAAAAAAAAAAGAATTATGCATTTAGAATGAGATAAAGGAATTGTTAACATTACAGAAGTAACTAGCAGTGGGCATTTTGTCAATTGTATTGGATCAAAACCTCCAAAGCATTGCTGTTGATAAAGACATAATATTTACAATGAACTTTGAATGAACACATATACAAAAACTATGAATTTTCTGCAAATAGTACTATGAGGGCCCTGAGTTTTTTTAATGGCATAACAAAAAATAAGAAGAGTTTAAGACAAACAGAAGATAAGCAGAACTTATCGGAAGAGATTCAGTCTAGCTCAGAATAAATTATATATTCCTAGCTACTTTAGGCTACGAATTCCCACCACTTATTGTGAGAAGGTCTATCGTATCAGAACCTGGCGGTAGCTCTTATATACATGCAGGAGAGCACCTTCATGTTATCTGTTAAGCTCAAAACAGCTGTCTTAATTGTACCCCCCCTCAAAATTCCATAAGGGTAGTGT
>NW_024426885.1:59643122-59673262 GCF_017311325.1 Ursus maritimus
CTCCCCCCCCCCCCCCCCGCAATGTGACCATCTCCTGACCCAGTTGATTGGACTCCTGACCCAGCTGTGCCTTCTCTGGGAATCTGGAATTAGGAAAAGAGACACAATTACGGTTACACCCTATGTCCAGATTATAGCATGTAAACTCTGGAGTCCTACTTACCCTCTGTCCTGGAACCAGAGAAAGCCAGTCTGCTAAGAAGAAGGAAGCAGATGTAGATGTATGGAAAGAAAAGATGCGTATGTGAGAGTGCCTTGAATTCTAACATTCCCCTAGTCCAAGTTGCTTTAGAAAGATCTATTTTTGTCTTAATCCAACACATTATATACTTACAGGAATGCAGTCCGAGAACATTTCAGGCAAGATTTTGAGAACTCTGGATTATAAATACTATTCCTGCCAAGTAAATCAGTGGACAAGAAAAACATAGGGATGCATGGCACGTATAAGCCAACAGGAAGGCTATCATACCCTCCTGCCTTAAGACATGACCTCAAGAAGTTGCTAGAGGGCAGGAAGCTTGACCTTTATTAAGAGGCCAACAATTGGGTTTTCTAGATATAATTATGGATAGCATTTATTACACAGTTATTGCCTGACACTCCTCCAAATGTTCGGCATTGATTAAAGAATTTAATTTTTGCAACAACCCATTTGGTCGTTGCCATTTTTATCTCTATTTTACAAATGTCTTTGCTAAAGATACAACGTGATTTAAAAACTTGCCCAATGTGACACAACCATTAAAAGCTGAGCAGTTATCAAACCAATGCGATCTCCCTTCCCCAGCACTTGCTCACTCGTTTCTCATATGTCATATGCATGATATTTCTCTATCACAAAACTGTGGCACTGTGAGTAACTTAAGCCAAGGGAGAAATATGAATTTCAGGCAAAAGAAACACACCCAGTCCCAAGAAGGAAACTCTGATTTTTATTTGTATTACATTATTACAAATAAAATGCCCATCTCTTCTAAAGAAATTCTAAAATTAATGTAATGAACTGAGTATCCGGGGACCCCCCCACCAAATTCATATGTTGATATCCTACTCCCACCCCATGTCATGATATAAGGAGGTGGGGCCTTTCAAGGTAATTACATCATAAGGGTGAAACCCTCATGAATGACATTTAGTGCCCTTCTAAAAGACACCCCAGAGGGGCACCTGGATAGCTCAGTAGGTTAAGTGTCCGACTCTTGATTTCAGCTCAGGTCATGATCTCAGGGTAGTGAGATCGAGCCCCACCTTGGACTCTGTGCTGAGTGTGGAATCTGCTTAGCGTTTTCTCTCTCCCTCTTCCTCTACCCTTCCCCCATCTTAAAAAAAAAAAAAAAAAAAAAAAAAAGACACACCCCAGAGAGCTAGCTAGCACTCTTTCTGCCACTTGAGGACACAATTCATCTATGAATGAGGAAGCAGGTCACACTAGACACCAAATCTGCTAGTGCCTTGATCTTGGACTTTCAAGCCTCTAGAACTATGAGAAATAAATTTGTTATTTAAACCACCTAGCTTATGGTAATTTCTTATAGCAGCCCTAAATGACTAAGACAGCTAATGTGCCACTAACAAAGTTACATACTTAACTTTGGGTCATACTTAAAAGCTCTGCTTATATTCAAAAAAGAAGAAAACAAGACTATGGTAACTTGATTGCAATGCAAATCCATGCAAAAGAAGAAGGAAGAGGAGAAGAAACACCTATCACATATGAAACAATGACTCTAAAGCTCAGCAAAACATTTTTAATCTAGGCAAAGCTCTTGTGATTTATCATTCTGGCTCTAAAACACAAGAACCAGGATGACTCAATGTTGTATTAACAAAATTCATAAGAAATTTTAAATAACAAGTTGTTGAGGCAAAATAAAATGCTTTGCTAATAATTACTCTGGATAAAAGAACTGAACAGAGATAGAATGAAACACACTTGTGCTACAAATTGATGGAGATAAGGCACTGTCATTCACACTAGAAGGGAAAACAATCTAATAATCATAGAACTAACTACCCATCTCAGGAGTTAGAGCTCTGTGACCAGATGCCTGGGTTCCAATCGAGGTCTAAATCTTGGCAGTTGCATGACTATGGCATAGTGCACTGTCTCTCAAAACGTAAATTTTCTCCTCTGTAAAACAATGTTAATGATAATATACACTTTTGGGAGTTGCTACAAAGATCACATAAAAGCATAGGTAATGTATTTACCATAATTTGTGGGATATGGTAATTGTTCAATGAATGTTAGCTAATATTAACAGCAACATGCTTGGTTCTTTATGTGTTTTGAAATGATATTGAATCAGTTCTCTTTACTTCTCTAAGAATGTTACTACCACATATAAGAAATGCCAAATCTTTGATGTGAAGGAAAAATTAGTGTTAAAGATGGAAAACTAACAAAACACTAATTTTTTCTCTCTCATACAGTTTATTTAACAATAAGTAAAAATCAAATGTAACTCTACACAGTGATCCAATGTTCATTTTTATGAATAATTAACTTTAATTGCATGATTTACAATAGTTGAGGGTTTTTGCTTTCTATTTTCTAAGTTTTACAGAATGGCAGGGTAGGCAGGGTAAAGAGGAAAAATTTTTGTAAGCAAAGAAGAAACCCCAAGGACATGTTGCATGTTATAATCATCCTACTGGAATAGTTTCTTACCCTGTTTTCAACTTTTTCTTTTGTTAAGTGTTGAAACACTAATTTTAAAAGAGATCAACATGCACAGATAAAATAGAACGCCCAAAGAATTTACCTGCCTATAAGCACAAATATGCTACATTTTGAGTTCCTCAGATACCAAAGCAACAAGCCATCTTGAGCTCAAATAGCAGGAAGACAAGTGTTTTCCTAGAATCTCCTCCTACTTTCTTATGATAGTCTAAAAAACCCAAGAATGTTCACACCAAGTCTCCACAAGTCTTTGACTCCCAAATTAACATGTTTTTCCCCTATAGTATAGAGAAGCAAAAATGATGGAACTTATTAATAAGCCCACACTGTATGGAACTAATAACCCCTTTCTTGTTTGTCCGATTTTGCTGCCAAGAACATTTCTAACAGGCAGAGCCTTTAATGACAGGATGTTTTTCTTTATAACAGAAACCTCTTTCTCCCAAAATAGAAGTGGGCTATCACTTGGTCACAAGCTTATTAAGTCATGTGGCCACAGGAGTAGCCAAGGTGTACTTAAGCACAGCCTGCCAGTTTATTTCTAGGGCACACTCCAGGCCATGGTCCTGAGAATGACCCAGTCTGCCACACTGTTTTCATACTTGAGGCAATTCGTTTCTAAGTCCCAATTGCCCCTCTAACAAATGCTCTCTTCTGGGATCTTCCTTCTATCAAAAATATCATTTTGTAACTGAATCACAAATATGAACAAGGTTCAAGAAATAAATATCACATAAGATATGGGAATGTAACAGGGTAGCTTTTTTAAAAGATTTTATTTATTTATTTATTTATTTATTTATTTATTTATTTATTTATTTAAAAGAGAGAGCAGGAGAAAAGGCAGAGGGGGAGGGAGAGAATCTCAAGCAGACCACACTGAGTACAGAGCCTGATGTGGGGCTCTGTAGGGGGCTCAGCGTGGGGCTCAGTCTCATGACCCTAAGATCATGACCTTGGCTGAAATCAAGAGTTGGAAACTTAACCAACAGAGCCACCCAGGCACCCCTATAGGGTAGCTTTTTTAAGAACCCCCCAAACCTTCCATGTTACTTAAGCAGTTTTCAAAATTTCTAAGGTAGTACTGTTGGCTTATCTCTTATTAAACACAAAGGATTTCTTTAGGTGTGGTTTTAAAAAATACCACAGATCAGCCCATCAGAATTTTAGTCTTGATCTGGCCTAATGCTATTGCCAATCCAAAAAGTCTTCTAGGTCTATTTAGATGGGGGAAAGGAAGATAAATTCATTATTAGAAACATGTTTTTATTATGATTCCAATTCATAGATATTTTTCCAATTTTTTCCAATTCATAGATATTCATTATTTTATAATTTTATTTTATTTTATTTATTTTTCTTTGTTTTTTAGAGAAGGAGGGGGTGGGGGCTGCAGAGGGAGAGGGAGAGAGAATTTAAAGCAGGCTCCACACCTAGCATGGAGCCCAACACAGCACTTGATCCCACAACCCCAAGATCATGACCTGAGCTGAAATCAAGAGTGGGACACTCAATCAACCGAGCCACCCAGGTGCCGCAATAATCGTAATTTTATGATTATGGCTATATTCTATATATGGCTAATATTCTATATTCTAATATTCTATCGGAACAGCAGTCTTTATACATCCATATTTTAAGTATTACATATTATTTATAGGTGAGGTAGGTGTTTATCCAGAGCATTCATATCTCTACTTTGGAAATGAAAAAGCTATAATTAAATATAAACAATAAATTTTTAAGAAATACATTACTTTCCCCCAGTGTTCATAGCAGCATTATCCACAATAGCTTAATTGTGGAAGGAGTTGAGATGCTCTTCAACAGATGACTGGATTAAGAAGATGTGGTCCATATATACAATGGAATATTACTCAGCCATGAGAAAGAACGATTACACAACATTTGCAGCAACACGGATAGGACTGGAGGAGATTATGCTAAGTGAAATAAGTCAAGCAGAGAAAGACAATTATCATATGGTTTCACTCATTTATGGAATATAAGAAATAGGAAGATCGATAGGAGAAGGAAGGGAAGAATGAAGGGGGGGTAAACAGAAGGGGGAATGAACCATGAGAGACTGTGGACTCTGGGAAACAAACTGAGGGCTTCAGAGGGGAGGGGGGTGGGGGATTGGGATAGGCCGGTGATGGGTATTAAGGAGGGCACGTATTGCGTGGTACACTGGGTGTCATACGCAAATAATGAATCATGGAACATTGCATCAAAAACTGGGGATGTACTGTATGGGGACTAATATAACAAAATAAAAATTATTAAAAAAAAAGAAATACATTACTTTCAACCTCAGATTCCTCCCTCTATTGTTTTTGTTCATTTTTTATACAATAGATCAGATTTTCCTTTCCCCACAGCTGGTTTTCTAGCTTGTGAAAATCACAAACAGTCACCATTAATTTTAAATACAAGGCTAGATTTGCATGCTTCAAATTAAGGTGAATTATTTTAATATAATTATTCTAGTGGTTTCAATATGGAATCAGTCAAAATGAATAATAAAATGCAAAATCGTCAAAATACTTGAGTTTGGACAAAAGAAAGACAGACATTTCTTGAATTCTTCTGTTGCATATTATGCATTAAAAAACAGCACCTATAATTCAGACAGCACTCCTACTGACTTCTACGTGAACATTGAAAAATTCTGTTTCAAATAGAGGTAATTAGTCAGTGATTAAGAGACAGAGAATAATTAGTACAAAAGAGAATTGCCTTTGCTTGTATAAGACCTGCCAGTCCAGAAAAAGAAGACTTAGGAGAAAACTTTTTTGAAGTATGTAAAGTTTTAAGGTTAATTGATTCTGAAGTTAAAAGTTCAAAACAATCAGCACAAAAGTAAAAAGTAAGGCGGTGTAAGTACACCCTTCAATGCCTGGTTTGCACTTCATAGAATACTTCCCCTCATCCTCACGTTCCTGTCTCCTCATCATTCACGTTTATTACAAATGCCTTCTCTTCAGAGGGGCTTCCCTGATCACCCTTGCTAAAAGTTTCTCTTACTTACAGTATTTATCAAATTCCAAAATTATATTGTGATGCATTTTGGTTTTGGTTGTATATCTCTCCCACTAGAGTGTAAGTCTCATGAGGATAAAATGTTTATCATGTTTCCCGCTCAATCTTCCAGCACTATCTTATAGTACTGCCTGGCACATATTAGGTGATCAATGAAACATTTGTTGAAAAATGAATACCTAAGATGAGAAGGAACTTTTTTGTTTACGAAGATCTCTGTGGGGGATAAAAAATTGGGTGTTGCAAAAGATTTTACTCTTGGTAACAGGCGTATGAGTTTTTTTAAGGACAGCTGGAAATACTGCATAGAATCAATGTGCAGTATTTACCTGAATCTTCATTAATGAGCTCAAATGGCACCTCCTTTCAGAAGACTCTCTATTAAGCCAAATTAATCGAATGCCCAGCTGTGATCTGAAAGTCCCTTGTTCATTGGTGTCTCCCTCCATAGTGAATCACTCAGTAGTAAGGATTATATTCAATTCGTTTTTTTAAACCACATGTTTTATTTAATTTTTAAAGTAAAAATTGTACATATTTAAAAGGTATAATGTGTATATACACACACGCACACACACGTAGTATAATGGTTACTATAGTGAAGCTGACATAGCTTCTCTTCACATGGGTACCTTGTGTGTTTGTGTGATGACAGCATCTGAAATCTACTCTCTTAGCAAATTTCTAACATTCAATGCAGTACACTGTTGGCAAGAATGTAAATTGGTGCAGCCATCATGGGAAACAATCATCTTTATAATTGCCTCAGTACCTAACACTGCCTGTAGTATCAGTGTCCAAGAAGGTCACATTGAATGAATAACTCAAAACATCATGGGACGCAAAACTCCTTTCTGATGAAAACACTATCCTCTCAAGGATTTAATAAAGACCTCTAACCAAAGCTGATGCTGCCCAAACCTGAACATCTAGTTCCTTAATATGCCCCATTTTGCCTTGTGGTACACTGCATAGCCCTTTCAACACCTGCATGGTCAATGCAGTTATACCTACTTTCACAACACAATTTGTAAAGTAACACTTGTCACTATATTTGCTGTCTGTCCTTTCATAAATGTTTCCTGTTCCCTTTACCCCAAACCAATCTAGGTAATAAAAACAATCTGTGGATGGTATGGGTGAACCAATTAGGCACCTCTATCACTTCTCTTGTGTCTGCCCACCCTCCTATTCTAAGTAAACAAGTTGATTTTCCAGTTGGCCCAGAAGACCATGCTTGTCTAGAAATATAGTAAGATCCAAATCTTTTCCCACCAAGAAAAACACTGAAGGAGAGAGTTAAGTAAAACTCTTATTATCTCAATTGATTATGAAAGCAAGCTAAACCCTATGTATGATTTTTGAGTTTGATATCTACACATTTTTATATTGTCACAAATCTGAACAGTCATTGTAATTCCTCTCCTGCCAAGTATATCTAGAGATACACCTAGAGAGAGAGATAAAAACAGAGAGATGTAGATACAGGTAGATACAGACTGTTTCTGAATTCTGTATTCTGTTCCATTGCTCCAAATATCGCATTATCTTAATTACTGAAGTTTATTATAATAATGTTATATAATTATAATAATTCTTGATATGTGGTAATGTAAATCCTCAAGGTTTGTTCCTCTTCTTCAGAATTAGTTTGATTATTCTTGGCCTTTTGCATTTTCATGTAAATTTTAGAGTCAGCCGATCAACTTCCATACACACCCAGCAGTAACTGCTGGGGTCTTAAGTAGGATTACATTGAATTTATAAAACAATTTGAGGAGAATCAATTTTATAATATTGAGTCACCCAATTAAATCATATGGTAAACATCTCCATTTATTTGGACTATCTTCAAATTAAGTAAATGATTTTTTTTGGTAGAGTGGTCTTTTATGTTACTTATGAGATTTATCCCTAAATATTTGAATTTATCCCTTTCTCTCCTTTTTCAACATGTATTCTACTGATCTATGTTCCATCCCAATAAATTTATCTACTGAATACTTCATTTCAATTTATTGTATTTTTCTGTCCTCGATTTTTTATTTTATTCCTTTTGTGGAATCCTAAGTCTCTGACTAAATTATTTTTTAAAGATTTATTTATTTATTTAAAGAGAGAGAGAGAGCATGGGGGAGAGGGGCAGAGGGAGAGAGAGAAACCTCAAGCAGACTAACTGCTGAGCACAGAGGCCAACGTGGTCCATCCCAGCACTCTGAGATCAGGTCCTGAGCCAATACCAATAGTTGGCCGCTTAACCAACTGAGCGACGCAGGTGCCCTCTGATTAAATTACTAATTGTGTTATCTATTCTTTGAATATATAAATCATAATTATCTCAAAGTTTGTATCTAAAAACTTTAATATCTAGATCTTTTGTGGATCTATTTCTATCTATTCCTATCCTCTGTTCTGTTTACTTTTGGTGCCTTTGTATGTCTGATAGTTTTTAATAAATACATTTTTAAATAAATAAATATTTTGTTTGAAAAATTGTAAAGATTTTGGCAATGCAATTTTTCTCCATAGAAGCCTTACCTTATCGTCTGAAGACAGAAGAGGGACTGATCATTCCAACCTAGTCAGGGACTGAACTGCTTCGAGTTTGGGTTTGAAGTGTTGCTCTCCATCTAACTCTAATTTGCCCCACTTCTTGTATGCAACTCTCCAAGGTTCCCAATTGAGTATATCTTGGAGACCTTGGCATTCCTCTTCTAAGCTCTCTGAGAGTGCATAAAACTATGTTCTACTTTTCATTCTCTTTCTATTTGACTTCCTAGTCACTTGCTCTGCCTTGCTAAATCAGCAAATATATAGAAGGGAAAATTTAACAATGACAAATGTTGAATTCTCTCTGCACCTGCCTTCTCTCCAAAATCTTGGCCCCTTAAGTCCTGGATTCTTTAGCAATCCCAAATACAAATACTTCATTCTCTAGGCCTATGATATTATCTGAAGCTCTTCGGGCTTTTCTGCTCCTTAGCTTCTTGCCTCTGTCCACATTCTCAGCCTTCAGATTTTTGCCATGAATTTGCAAATAACAAAATAATCACATTCAAAACATTAGATTTGCTTCCTTTGGGATTGCCAGATAAAACTCAGAATGCAAGCAACATTTTGGAGATACTTAACCTTAAAAACCGTTTGTTGTTTACCTGAAACTCAAATTTAATGGGGGATCCAATATTTTAATTTGCTAGATCTGGCAACCTTATCTCAGCATACATCCTTTCTCTCTAGGATCTGGTCTCAAAAGACATAGCTGCCTCAAAAGTTCTCTGGTGCCCTCAAACCAATGACGCTTTTTGTTTTGCTTGGTAATTTTTTGTCTCCTTTCCAATTGCTCTGAGCAGAAGTATTGGTTTTATACAAACTATTCCATAATAACCAATAGTGGTAATTAATAATATTTTCTTAAAATTCTTTGATAGGAGATTGGTTAAATATATGCTAAAACAGGAATAAAAGGAAACTTATATACTTAACATTCACACGTTTGTGTAGATGAATATTAGTTTGCACATAAATTTAGACATAAATTATCTGAGTGTAAAGAATGTTGCCTCACCCCATGCATAATCCTGTCCTCAGATATTTATTCACCAAAACATTAACACTTCATAGTTGCATTAATGATATATATGATTTTTGTATGTACGTATTGTCTAATTTTTGAAGAGTTAGCATATAATGCTCATGTAATAAGTGACTTCTAACTATAGAGAAAATAAAAAGAATTACTGAAGCATTTACAGTTCATCAAAAATGCAGTGGGGGTACCTGACTGGCACAGTTGGTTGATCATCTCTTGGTTTTGTCTCACGTCATGATCTCAGGGTTGTGAGATTGAGCCCCACATCAGGCTCTGTGCTCAGCCCAAATCTGCTTGAGATTCTCTCTCCCTCTCCCTCTCCTTGTACTCCTCCCCTTGTTCTCTCTCTCTCTAAAATAAATAAATAAATAAATAAATCTTTTAAAAAATGCAATGTGCTTATTCACTTCCATGACTTTGTTGATATTATTCTCTCTCCTAGAGCCCTTTTTACTTTCTTTCCCTGAAAGCCCAGTTTCTCTTGAGCATACTTTTTAGTTTAGTTTGATTAAGCATATGTTTTTCCATAAAACCCTAAGCTTGTTCGATTATAGTACTTTGTCTGAATGCCCCCAAAATATTTTAGGTGAACTAATCTGTTATACTTAGATGAAATTTAACATGCATTTAATTTAAAGCTTAATAAATATTTAGTAATAAATATTGTTGAATAAATGGATGATATGAATTTATTGTTTATTTTTTTAAGATTATATTTAGTTTTTTGATAGAGACAGTGAGAGAGGAACACAAGCAGGGGGAGTGGGAGAGGGAGAAGCAGGCTTCCCGCTGAGCAGAGAGGCCAATATGGGGCTCAATCCCAGGACGCTGGGATCAGTACCTGAGCTGAAGGCAGACGCTTAACTACTGAGCCACCCAGGCGCCCTGTGAATTTACTGTTTAATTAAAGAAAAAGAGACTGTGGATAAACAGGGTCCTCATCATTCAGTAAATCCCCCATAAATATTATGTCTGTCAAAGCAGATTTTGATACATATTAACTGGCAGAGACAGAGATCACACTCTCTGAGAATTTCAAAAAGAGCAGTTATTTTACTTCGCCATTTAAGCTCAGACTTTTATGCTGTAGCAATCTGTGTTCCCAAGGGCAGGATTGATAAAGTCTTATAAGTGATAAAGAGCTTTACACATGCCTAACTAGAAGGTCACCCCAGTAAGGCATGACTTATTTATGTTTCTTTTTTGTGGCTTGTCTTGTCACGTCTGTTACTCATTCCTATTTTTTTATTAATTGATTCATAAGAGTTCTCTCAATATATCTGGTATATTTACTCTTTGGCATATAAATTGGTTATATTTTCTCAGTTTGCTATTTGAAATGGAAATATATTAAATCAGTTTAAAAAAAAAAAAAACTCCAGCTATAACAAGACAACTAAAAAGAAAAGAAGCATATTCTTTTAAATACTGATTAATTTCATATTAATAACTATTTACAAATATTTACTAAGCAATGTCATGTATTAAGCATTGGGGAAGAAGTGACAAAAGAGAGATATAGTTCCTGTGCTCATGGAACCTGCCTCCTAAAAATGTTTCTTAAGAAAGAAATTATTCATAGATTGAAAATATATTTCTTAGAAAAGATTTTGTGCTTTGTACTTATTCTGGGAGGGATAATCTTATGTGTACTGAAGCTACGAATAAAACTGTAATATATGGAATGTATTTAAAATTATAAAAATAAAAAAAGATCTAATATGTGAATCCTACAGTTATTTTCAGTGTTGTCCTCAAACACCAATATGAATATGAATGTCTTAAATGAAATATGAGCTCTTTAATAGCTGATTACATGACTTGGAAATACTTAAAATCACTGTGTCCAAAATGAGACTTCTGACAAATCTTACATGATATTTCTGATTCCACATGGGAACGCTTGAAAAGAATCGAAGATAATATTCACATTTCATATTCACAGCCTATTCAATATAAAATTTTAAGAAGAAAAAAGACACATGTTTAATTAAAAGGAAAGTTAAAAGAGTAGGAGAAACTAAACTGTGCTCAACTTCAATGACACTATTGGAAAATAATTATTTCAAAAACAGCTTATCTGTTGAGAGCTGGCAAACCACCAGGATCTTGATTGCTGTAAGCCATTTTATCACCGCTTTAAGCAGATAAATTGAACAAAGAGAAATTAATTTCAGTCACACAATAAGACTCATCATCTTTCCAAAATGGAGTATCTTCTGCAATATTGTACATTGTGTTAGACAGGAATTTGTGAGCAAATAATGAACTCCTGTCTTGAAATGTTCATCAGGAGATTTGGACTGATAACTTCTTATCATATTAAAATTTTATTCTTTTTCATTTTTTTGACCTCTTACCAGGACTACACGTGCACATATATGTGCGCGCACACACACACAGACACAGAGACACAGAGACACACGTAGTTGGCAATAAAAAAAAAAACTCTGTATTTAATTTCTCACTGGTCAGTAATAATATAGAGTAACAATTTTTCTAAGCAGCAGCAAATACAAATATTAAAAAGGTAGTTTTGAAATATTTTTCTCTCTTCTATCTTATATAGGTGAAGGCAATGAGATGCCACAAGCTGTCCATTTTATTGCTCCAACCCAGTTTCTTGCCTTTAAAACAAGTTTTGCAAGCCTAGAATTGTGCAGAGAACAGGATACTGGGTGGAGTGGCTCCGAGTCTCAGTAGAGAATGGCACAACCTGCAGGGAATTCATAAATGAGATTTCACCAAAAAGCAGATGTTCCCCAGCTCTGGCTGATTTTTGGCACACGCAGGAATGTGAGCTCAGTTGCCTTTCATTCTTTCTTTTTTTAAAATCTAGATATTAATTCAAAGTCCCTAAATGCGTAAGTACCACAAAGACCAAATAACACATACATGTGGCCAACCTGAGCTGAGTTCACTGCTTTGACTTTAAAGCAAATCGAGAAGTGGGTATGTCTGCTTTAAATTGAATCTCTTGATTTTGTGTTTTAAGATACCCTGAACATCTTAAAATAAAAATTTTTATAGGGGCGCCTGGGTGGCACAGCAGTTAGGCGTCTGCCTTCGGCTCAGGGCGTGATCCCGGCGTTCTGGGATCGAGCCCCACATCAGGCTCCTCCGCTAGGAGCCTGCTTCTTCCTCTCCCACTCCCCCTGCTGTGTTCCCTCTCTCGCTGGCTGTCTCTATCTCTGTTAAATAAATAAATAAAATCTTTTAAAAAAATAAATAAATAAAAAATAAAAATTTTTATAAACCTTGCCTTATTAATATAGCTAACCAAAGTGATTTCACATAAACTGTCTCATTAAAAGTCCTCTGTAAAATTTGACAGATATGTTACAAATAATAAAGTAAAATGAGCAAAGTAATAAATTAAAATGATAATTATAGTACATTAAGGATAAATAAGATCATATAAATAACATCACCAATCCCCCAATTAGCAGATGAGGAAATTCTAGCCCAGGATAGTGGCACATTAATTGTCATGTTTGAAGAAGGGTATTATAAGGCATATTTTATGCACTACGAAATGTGGAAGCTATGGTAACCAACAGAATATCCTGATGAGAAGACTTGCTACAGTTTTTCCTCAGAGCTGCCAGGGAATCTACTCAAAAGGCACAGTTCAAAGTGGGTTTGCTTATTTGTTCGTCTGTCAGATCAATTTTGAAACCTCTGTCTTCGGCACTGCTGTAGGGAAGCTACATGACTAGGACGGATCAAAGCACTGATTTATAACCTCCTGGAAACTTTACCCACGTCCAGGGCCATTAGAAATGATTATTAGCTGATTCTGAGATGAAGAGAAATTGGGGGGGAATGAGCAACAAGTGAAAATAAAATCTACCAACCTAGAACAAAAAGAATCCTTAATAACTGAGGAGGAGCTCAATGTACCGACAGCACCCGCGCAGGTGTTCCTTAAGTAGAAGGCTGACCGCGATCTTTAGAAAGCCTTCTCGAAGCTGTATGTGCTGTTCACGTATGTGACACTATGATGTGCAAAGGATGAAATTTTCACTTCACAACAGAACTTTTAAAATAGTTTTTTACTTTGCTCAAATATCTTGTTTATGCTATGTAATCAAGAGACTCTACTATTAATCTCTGGAAGTCCAGGTAAAAACAAACAAACGTTCAAAACAAAACAAACAGAAAGCTAGAGAGCCAGAGGTCACGGACTCCTAGAGATAAAACTAGAACCAGCTCTCCAAACTGCACATTCAGTTTCCTTCCCCTAACAACTGAACTGCCTCTCCTTAGCAAGTATGTGGGAATGCTCTAAAGCCACACCAAAAACATGACTCTCCTAATTGGAAATAATTTTCTTAAATCAAGCAAACAGCAAATAAGTGTAAGAGAAGAATAAGAGACAGTCCTTGGCCCCAAGGAGTTGATAATTTTATAAGGAAATTCAATACATTATTAAGTCTCAATACATAGCGTGTAGATGTATAAAAGATACAGCAAGGGAACAGAGAAAGCAATTAATTCATCACAGATGAAGAGAGGGAGTCTTAAAAGCCTCAAATTAAAGACGTAAACTGAGAAAGACATCGGCAAAAATGGCAGTGAGCAACTCCAAGCTCTTGTTTCCCCACAGAAAAACTGAAAAACGAGCAGCTGTTAGGCAAACTTTGTCAGAACTCTGTAAAATAGTCAAAGGTTTATAGCAACCAAGTGAAAAAAGGCCACCTGACAATGACAGGAAAGCTTTGGTTTACTTACCCTTTTTGCAGCCCCTCCCCCATGGTGGCAGCAGTCTTTAAACTAGTTAGGATGCAACCACTGTGGAAAAATTTGGCAACTCCTTAGAAAAATAAACACAAAATTAGCTTATAACCCAGAGATCCCACGTCTATGCACTCCAATGTACATACTCAAAAGAATTGAAAGTAGGGTCTTGAATAGACACTCGTACACCAATGTTCGTTGTAGCATTATTCGCAATAGTCAAAAAGTAGAAACATGCCAAGTGCCCACCAACAAATGAATGGATAAATAAAATGTGATAAGTGCATGCAGTGGAATATCATTAAGCCATATAAAATAATGAAAACTGATACACACCACACATGGTTATTCCTTGAAAATATCATGCTGAGGGAAATAGAGCCAGACAAAAAGGATAAATATTATATGACTGCACTTACATGAAGAATCTAGAATACACTAATATAGTGAGAAAATAAGTTGAAAGTTGAACAGGGGCTGGGAGAAAGTGGGAATGGGGCATTACTTCTTAACAGTGCCAAGAGTTTGGGATTATGAAAAAATTTTAGAAATTAGATAGTGGTGAGGATTACACATTTGTGAATGTAATTAAAACCACTGAATTGTACACTTAAAAATGAATTGAATGGGGGGCTCCTGGGGGGCTCAGACAGTTAAGCGTCTGCCTTCGGCTCAGGTCATGATCCCAGGGTCCTGGGATCGAATTGTGCATCGGGCTCTGTGCTCAGCGGGACCCTGCTTCTCCCTCTGCCTATTGCTCTGCCTGCTTGTGCGCTCTCTCTCTGTCAAATAAATAAATAAAATCTTAAAAAAAAAAAAAACTGAATGGCAAAACTAAAATAAAATATATAAGTAAATTTAAAAGTCTTAAGTAATGTGTAAATATGGTCCTAAAAGATGACTAGATTTTCAAAAGATAAAAAAGAGAAGGACAAGAAAGGTAAAGGAATGGCAAGAATAGAGGCACAGAAAGCTAAATGACTTTAGAGATGAGACTGGCAAGGGAGGCTTGTACTGGACTGTGGGGGTTGCTAAGGCCACGTGGGATTTGCTCTATAGGAAGAGGAATAGTTGAAGACAATTGAAGAGGGGGCATGATATGATCACATCTATAAATTTCGATAAATTGGAGCATGCTTTAGAAAGAAGGGTAACTTGGAAGATGTAAGATCAGTAAGGAAATTATGGCAAAAAATTAGTGAGACGGAAACATTGGAGAAAATGTAGGGGAGAATGGAGAGAAATATTGGAACTGACTGAGAGGCAAATGGATATTGTGTGGAACAGGCTTCATGTCTATGCACAACAGATTATAATGCCAGTTATACAGACTTACAGCTCAAGTATTACTTATCCAAGTATGGACCCTAATACTATATTGATACTTCAAACGGGAAATAAATTTTAAAACCTATTAGCTTCATCATATCTTCCTTCCTATCTGTGTATTAATCAGTGATTATCTATTAACAGCACTTAAAAAAACAAAAACGAAAAACAAAGATAAGAACAAATCTACAGGGAAGGAAAAAGAAATCTTATAACTAATTGTAGACAACAGGCTTTAGGGTTAAAAGGAAGTCCACATTGATCGTTTTTGCACATCCCAGAGGACTTTGCTTTTAAACTCCCTGTTCTAACAATACTTCAGTGGCACATACAATTCTGGGTAGTATCCCACAACATGGGGCCAAAGAGAAAAAGAATTATTCGGTGCCAACATTCTAGTTAAGTTCCGTGTTTATAATATAATTATACTCCATGATGAAAATGCACAGAGGATAACTGGGCTTTCTTTTGTCCTTCAGCTACCCACCAACAACCATGATGGGAAAAAATACTGTGGCGCGTCGTAGGCTTAAGACTCAGTTATAGCTCATCACTCGGTCAAACGCTGTGGGGTTAAGTGCTGTTCACTCAGTCCAGCCACAGTGAGTCCCAGCTATTTATTTTACTATCCTGCACTCTAGCGTGAGCATGCCTCCGGAATTTAGAATACAAGTTGATGTGCAATTCTGATATTCAATAGAAATATCAGTCCTACTCTCATGTAGAAGTAGGCAGGTACACTAATGGTAACACAGAGTTGTGGTCTCAAATGAGCAACGATACCAAATACTAAAACCTAAAGAATTTATTTTGTTTGGCTTTATGGTTTCATGCAGTAAAAATTATTAAACACACACACACACACACACACAAATACATGCATAAAAATACACTCCTGATCACAGTGCATTAATGTGTCTTGATTAAAGGCTCTTAAGAAAAGTATAATTTTTAAAAAATGTATTGGCAAGATTATTGCTCTTTTTGTTTCTTTCCTTCCTGCATGAGCTTTTTTATTTGCCTAAAAACAGATTTCACTGGTAAACAAAATTTCTCGGGGAAAAAAAACTGACTGAATCTTTTCTCTGAGCTGTAACATTCCTTATTCTGGCTTCATTCTTCTGAACCATGGTTCCAGCAGCAAAATTTTGAGCCAATTTCATTTTGATGGCAGTGCAAATTAAGAAATACTGATGAAATAATTTCCTCTCATTCAGATGCAACAGAGCATAAATACAGGAATGATGAAAAATGATATTACTATAAATTCTACAGATATTAAAGGGTAATATTGAAATATTATGAATAAATTTATGTTAATAACTTCAGCAGCTCAGATGAAATGGACGAATTCCTTTAAACTTACAATCAAAGTTCATTCAAGAAGAAAAAGATAACCTGAATAGTCCAATGTTTATTAAATAAATTGTGTTTATAGTTTAAAAACCTTACCACAAAGAACACTCTAAGCTCATATGGCTTTAGTGAAGAATTCTACCCAGTTATGGAAATTATGGAAGAAATAATTCAAACACTTCCAGGAAATTACAAAGCGAAGGAGTATGTCCCAAGTCATTATGTGATGTATTCTTACCCTGATGCCAAATACAGGTGAAGAAAACTGTAGAACAATATCCCTCATAAAACAGGATGCAAAAATTCCCCAAAAAATTTTAGTAAGTCAAATTGAACAATATATGAGTAGGATAACATTATGACCAAATGTGGTATTAAAGAAGGATGTAATGTTCATTTAACATTTACATTGATATAAACACACCATGTAAAAAAGTAATATAAGCAAATAATGATTGAGATCTAGAATACATAAAAAACTATTAAAACCAAATGGAAAAGGAAAGCAATCCATTAGATAAATAGATTAAAATAAGAACAGGTTTTTCATAGAAGAAATAGGAATAATTGTTAAGCAAATGAACAGAGATTCAAATGGCAGAATTTAGAAAACAAAACAAAATATGTTATTTTACACTTACCTGATTTTCAAAATAAAAAATCTAAAAGACACTCTTATTACTCAGAAATAAATATGTTGAATTTGCAGTTATAATATCAACTTAGTTGTATCTCAAAAATATAATATTGAGCAAAAAAGTAATTCTCTAATAATACCATTTAGATGAAGTTTTAAAATGTAAAATAAATCATATAGCTTATTATGCACATTATCTAGAGAAAACTAAATACATGAAGGAAAATATTAGGAAAATTAAGAGAATAAAAAAAATTCAATATTAGTAATCTCCATGAGGGAAAAACGCAGGACACACAATGGGTTTCAATGATCCTAGTGATGTTCTATTTCTTCAGTGCAATGAAGGAAACTCAAGTGTTTATTGTATATTCTTTATTCCTCTGAGAAATTACTTTGATATTAAAAGTAAAGACCCTACTGTTATATATATATACATACTATATACATACCTATATATATAAATACATACATACACGTGTGCGTGTGTGTGTGTATATATATGTGTATATATATACACACACACACGCACACATACACAAAAATTCAACATTTGTCCTTTACTGCTTTATGAATTGATGGACTGCAGGAATTCCTGTCTAAGGAAAACTTTATTTTTTTAATTTATGCTTGGATGTCAAAAAAAAAAAAAAAACAACAACCCAACCCTCAGGCACATAAGTGAGTTCTTTTGCACTTAATTTACACAAAAGCTGATACATCTCAGGGATTTTTTTTTTTTAGTAGAGATATGCTTTAAAGATATGCTGTTTCATTCTAAATCAAAAATACTGATTATTGGAAGAGTATGATCCTCTGCAAGCTCAACTTCCAGTCTCTAAACCTAAGATGTAGATAGCAATCACTGTGTTTCTATATGTCACATTACTGGGTGCTTTTTTCCAATCTAGAAGAGATACCTTGACAACCAAATCAGTGACTCACATTCACCGCCCTGATTCATTCCCAACCTCAGTGTCACTCCAAAAGTTGTTTTGCCTACAATACTGAAGATTACTCTTTAATTAAAATTGTAACCCCTCACCCCTTTCCAATTGTCTTAAGAGCATTTCCTTTATCATAACCAATTTATAATAAGACACTTTTAAAAAATTGCAAATGGTTTGATGGAGTTATTTCTTCAAACATGTTTGAAAAATTAAATATTAGTGGAACTTGACCTTACCCTACAGTACATCTGAGTCCATTACTTTGCAACCAAATAACATTATTTCTGTTGACTGAATATGATTAACCTGCACAAATTTAAATTATTAGCTAAAAAAATAAATTCAACATAATTCCCCTTTATATCTAAAAAGTCCTCATTACTTATAACAAATACATACTATTTTTGTCTGAGCCAGCTTTACAAATCCCCTATTTCTTAGACATGCACAACTGTTGAAAGAAAAATGAGAATAAGTTACATTATTCAAGTATGTATGGTGAAAATGCCAACGGTTTTCACAGAAAACACATTCAAATAATCACAGCTAGAGAAAATAAAATGATTTACTGTTTCTTGAATGTAGTTGCTGAGTCATTTTTTAAAAAGACTTTTAATTTGTAAAGCAAGTATTCCAGAATCTGAACATTAGATGGATCTAAACAGAGAAATCATCTTATATAAATATTACATTGTGGATTACAAATAACTTTCATCTGCTGTCCTTAAAATTACTGTCCAAAACTCATTGGTAATTATCACCATACGTAAATACGAAGTTCTGCTGTCCCAATTACAACTTTTATTAACATCAGTACAAATGGCATGGCTTTGCCAAAAAAAAGCATCTTTGTAATTGTGAAAATTAGCTTCTGTTTTCCAAACTATTTGTTTTTCCAAACTATTTTAGAGAAACAGATTTGTAACAAAATCTATTACTGATGATTATATTTTTAAAAAACAAAAAAACCTGGAATTTGTCAGAATGAAAGATGAACAATTCCTTCATTGCTAGTCCTCCTTTGGTTTTATTTTGCATACAATGGAAGCTATTGCTTCTTGAGCAGCTGATCTTAAAATTTAGGCCTTTTTTCTGAATCCTAAAAATAACTACCTACAAAAACATGAAGAAGTAAGTGCAGCCGGTTAGAGAGAACCTCTTCCATGATCCACTTCATCACTTTGGAGGACAAAATCATGATTTTGCTTAAAAGTATAAAATTGTTGTTTTACACATTAGAAAATACAAACTGGTATTGTTCGTAGGTAGTGGAAATATCAGTTGTATAACTATCTGGGTTAATGTTAGGAATACCAAAAAAAGATTCTGATCCAAGTTAAGCTGTGTTTAGGATTCACTCTGTTTGCAGGTGAAATGTGTTGAGCGAAGTAAAATTGAGTTAATATGAAGACTGTCATGGAGTGGGTTAGCTTGTCAAGAAGTCATTCCCTAAGGAATGAGAACAAGGAGGAGATTCTATTTTAAAGTGCAAAATTCTTCTGAATTCCCTAGGATTCTCAAAATAGTTCCGCGGCCAGCACTTGTTCTGTTGTTTATTTCCATCATGCTTGTTTTTCCCCTAAATCTATGCACAAAAATAACATACGTCAAACAGGATAGAGAAAAACAATGTTTTCTATTTTAGTACCACCACAATGATGAAGTTATTCAGAAAAAAAAAAAAGAAATATAAAAAGCAGATGTTGTTAAAGCTAAATTTTACTTGATTTTACATAATCCTGTCACTGCTAGGACAGCAAACTAAAGGAAAATATACAAGAGATGGAGAAAATCAGAGAAAAGTAATACCTAAAGATGTTTTACATAGGAATAAAAAATAAGCTTCGGAAGGGAAGCCTCTTTAAAAGAGCTAGAAAACCTTTGTTTATGAGAAGGAAACTTAGAAGCTACAACACTAAAATAGCAAATGAACACTATGTATTAAGCACTGTTCACCTCTGCTCTTTTATTTAATACTCAAAATAACCATGAAGACTTTAATATCATATATTATAAATAATGAAACTGAAGCTTTGAGGGAAAAAAAAGTGACTTACTGAAATTATTTTAGTTATTGAAGGGCAGAAGTTCAAGTCAATTCAGGTCTCCTATGGTTACATGGAAAGAGCTGATAACACTAATGAAACTGGTAGGTTAAGGGTCCCGGGCCCATGTATGTAAACGACAGGCAATTAAGAAGACAAGTATTCTGGTGTGAGTGGTAATAAACAAAGGGATTATTAAGAAGCATCTTCCACTTCTCGTCTTCCAAAACTAGTGCTTGGTAAATTAAAAAAAAAAAAAAAAAAGAACAAACCAATAAGAAAAAATAGAAGTTAAAATTGGATAGCAGGAAGAATCTTGTTCTATTCTAATTCGTCATTTAGGTGTTCATTCAACAAATGCTTTCTAGTGACGAGCAGTAGTTTAGATAGCAGTGTTGATCATAAGGGCAAAAGTATTGTATGGGAGGCAATAAAGAATCAGTGTTTGTTAGTCGCAGTAAAACTAATTGAACGAATTAGATAAAGCTATATAAGTCAGCAAAATATTAAATGGCAAAATAAATGTATAAGCAAGTAAACAAGTAATAAATAAATAGACTACAAGGAAACTGAAGTACCCTTATCTTCTGATTATCATAGTTATGGGGTAAACAAATATTGTTTTGAAGTTCAACCAAAGGGAACAGAGGGTATAGCTGAATTCAAATGGTCAAGTACTGTTCTTGTTTACACTGACCCCAGAGTTCCTCCCATAATCACAATAAATTAGAGTAAAAAATATACCAGGTACAAATAAATTCATTAGTATTCTGAGTCATGCAATTTTAGCACAAATGGTGCCAACTCTGGGGACAATTGTTGAATGGTAGACAAAGATGTGATCCCAAGAGGGTTGGACTTGAGTTCTGCATTCATGTTGCCGAAAAGGCCCCATTTAAAACCAATGCTCCATAAAAAGAAATTCTAGACAAAGCGGAGTAGGTGAGTCAATACACATAAGACCCCAAATCCTGTCCTTGTGGAAATAAGTTTTGTTGGAGGAGAAAGTGAATAATGGGATAAATAAACAAATACATTTATATAATACAAAACAGAGAAACATCTTGTAAGATCTTGTGACAGGGGGTTATAGGGAGGAGGAAGGGACCTACATAGATGAGTTGGTCACAAGACCTATTTCAAGAGATTACATTTAATTAGAAATTGTGAAAAGGAGGCAGAGCCCTGTGAAGAAATTCAAGCAAAGCAATTTGAACACACAGACCAACAAGGTGTGAAAAAGCTTTAGGTAGGAAGAAGTTTGGGATGTTCTTGAAGCTGAAAATACTTCTATGTGACTGAAGGTTAGAGAGACTGGCTGGAGATGCTCTTTGAAAGGGAAGGAATGTCCAGGTTATACAGACCTTGTAATTGAGAAAACTGAAGGCCAATGATTAAGTGACCAGTCTAAAATCATATTAGAGAAAAAAAATTATAATATAGGTCTCTTAATTTGTCACTAAGAGCTATTTATTTCCTATATTTCATAAGTCCTAAAAGATTATAAAACTCAAAAATATATTTAGAAGGAGGAGAAACCATTCAAGGGCTTACCCTTTTCTGCATAGGCTGATAATCAAATGTTTCACACAGAAGTCATAATCCAAGTCAACTGTGGTTCTATGATAACCACCCTGTACATCTTTACCAATCCAATAATTTACATGCAATCATGTCAGAGCTATTCAATTTTCTCAATATCGATGTTCTTCAACTACAAACACAATGTCAAAAATAAAACCAAAATGCATCCACTTTGATGTGAGTAACCAAGAACTCAAGATCAATACCTTTGTAATAATGTGTTGTAACAACCGAGATCAGCGGGCAGGAGGCAGCAGGAAAAGACCGGGGCTTTTCTAGAATGTATACTTTAATCAACTGACTTATATGGCAGCTAAAAAGCCCTGTGGGGGATCCCAGTACGTCAAGATCACGCCCTGAGCTGAAGGCAGGCGCTTAAGGACTGAGCCACCCAGGCGCCCCAAGAATTCTTTACTTCTTAGTAGGAGAATGAGAAGACCTGAATTGATTTGATTCTGCCCCTCAGTAACTAAACAACTTTGACTAAGTCATTTTTCTTCTCTTGCGTTCAATTCTTTTATATGTAAAATAGTATATCAATCTCTTTAATTCAGAGATATTTTGAGAATTAAATAAAAGCACACAGGGGAACAAATCTAATTCTTAACAACTGCAACTGTTCTCTGAAAAACCTTACTATTGTTACTCTGTCCCTCAGGCTGATGTTTGACTGGTTGCTTATAAAACCGAACAGCATCAAACCCAGAAGTCACATGTCAGACAATTTCATTTACTATGATTTTCTATACAGCCACGCTTGTGCCTTGCTACCTCAGTGCCTATTCTGTAGTCCAAATAATTTATTTCTCAAAATAGCTATGGTAGAAAACAATATAGGCACGGTATGTGGTAAGATTGAAGAATGGACATTACCATTAATTTTCACTAAAATAAATTAGCACCAGAATAAAACAATACCATGTGATTTCACAAAATTAATAATCTTAAAATAGATGGGGGGAGCATTCAAATTACTTTAAATGTAAAATGGTTATAGATGGCAACAATTTTTGTGTCTTTAACATTATGTAACATTCTTTTTAACTGCGATTAAAAGATACATGCTCAATGTAGATACCTGAGAGTTGAAAATCAATACTTCATTTTGGTTTGAATTGCCATCAGCTTGATTCCTGGAGAGGTTGAAGATATTTTCATGTGTTTTATAATTTGCATTTCTTTCTCTTTAAATGTATGCTCATATCCTTTGTTTATTTTTTTCTGTTTGGGTATTTTTACTTTTCCTTACTTACAAGACAATTTCTATGATAGCAAATATGCAAAAGGATAAAAATGAAAACAAAATTAGTAATTTTACAACTCAGTGATCTATTAGCATTTTGGTATATTTCCTTCAAATGTTTTTAGTTTTTATTATAGGGTTAATTTTTAGCCCAATATATGATTAAAAAAATTCCATATCATCAATTTTTGAAATTATAAGTATGTTGCATGAATATCATAATAATGAATATAAATCTTACTATTATGCACACTGTTCTAAGAATTTGTTCTAAGAACTATCAACTCATTGATTGCTGTGTTTAGTTTATGTTTTACTTTTTTATTCAAGTTTTTCTGATTATACAGTTTTTTTAAGGTGTCATATAGTCAATTATACCAATATTTTCTTTTGCAGTTTCATCTTTTGGAATCTTGCTTGGGGTGGTATTATCACCCCATGATTACAAAAAAGTTCATCCATACTTCCTTCTTAAATGGAAAATGAGCCTTTGCTTTTCAGTGATTTTTGAGTGGGAAGGGGAGGTCACAGTATCCATGAGAATCTGTGGGAGTGAGTTATCAGAAAAATGAACGCAAATATATGAACACAACATTTCGCACACAATTTCAAAAGATTTGTAGGCCTCCCAGAGTCCATTCACAAACTACCTACAAACCCATGGAACCCAGGATAAAAAAATCTTATTTTAGCTTTAAAAAAAAATGACTATATATATAGAGAGGGAGAGAAAGAGAGAGAGAGAGTGTGTCAAGAATAAAATAGTTACATAACCCAGGGGATGATATGCACTCATTAATTGTTTTTAGTTTTGTTTTGTTTTATGATTTGCAATGTGTGAGAAAGACATAGAGTGCTTTATGTGTGGTATTTGGTATTATAGAATGGAAACCTGGCATAGCACAGGCAGGAGTCAGAAAGCCCAAATCATCCTAATTCTACCACTCGCTGAGTAAGTTAAGAAGATTCCTTTAATTTCTGTTTCTGTCCAAATATGAATCTGTAAAGTGTGTGTGTGTATGTATGTGTGTGGTATGTGTGTTTATATATAGGAGTGTATTTGATTGAGAGATTGAGAAGTAGAACTAACAATTTCTAAGATCCTTATAATTTGTAAAAAATACATAAACCAGAAGTCATGCTATGTCATACAATACAATTTTCACTATCTTTTTACCAAGGCAAATTTTTCATATAATACAAAGCACAAATTTTAACTGTAACATTCAATATGCTTTGATTAAAGCATAAAGATACACAGTAGTAAAATCAACATCATAGTCAAGATCTAAAACATTTCCCCTCCCAGAAAGTTCCTGACTCCTTCCAGTCACACCTCTCATATGCAACCATTGATTTGATTTTTATCACCAGAGATCAGTTTTACCTGTTCTGAACTTCATATAAATGAAATCAAACAGCGTGTATTCTATGGCTTCTGCCTTTGTTCCCCACACATAAATTACATAATGTTTTTTTAAATTAATGCAAGTTGCTTCATGAATCAGTAGTTTGTTCTTTTTTTTTTTTTAATTGATGTATAGTATTGCACTGTATAAATATACTACAGCTTTTTCTTTTATGTTTAGCTCATTTTCCTATCGATAGGCATTGGGGTTATTTCCAGTTAGGGGCTACAAAGAATAACGCTGTGAAAAAACCTTGTACCAGTCTATCTGTGGACGTACATTTTCATTGCTCTTGCGTTAATATTTAAGTGTGAAATTACTGGGTCACAGAATAGCTTTTTTAACTCAGTGAGTATCTGCCAACTAATTGTTTAAAGTGGTTGTGGAGTCTTAACACTATCACCAACTTGCACTCGAGTACTAGTTGTCTCTTATTCTTGCCAACAGTTAACATTGCAAAACTTTTGGATAGCACACTGAGTGATATCTTAATGTAGCTTTAATTTTCATTTCCCTGATAGCTAATAATACTGAGCAATCTTTCATATGCTTTTGTCCATGCTTATGTGATTTCTTCTGTGAAGTGACTGATAAAGAACTTTGCCCTTTTTTACCAGATATTTCCATTCATGATTTATAAGAGTTCTTTAAATATTCTAGATTCGTGTCCTGAGTCAGGTTTATGCACTAAGAATATTTTCACCAGTCATTTTGATTGGTAGATCCCAGGGATTAGATTAATTGTATCTATATAAAATCACGCAATCTCATGAAGAGCCTTACCACCTGAAAATAAGAAAGACCCAGCACCTATACGGAGTTTGGAAATAAAATTCCAACTCACCTATATATCCTAAATCTGTAATAATTCATCATCACCATCAAATGTTAGAATCATGAGGTTGAACTGCATACTTGTCACACAATCTGGCCACACATCATGGAGAGATTAAAAGATTTTATTTGTTGTTCCTGGGGGAAAAAAAGAATATTTTCACCCAAATTGTTGCCTTTTCATTTGAGTAACAATGACTTTTGGTGAGCAGAAATATTTATTTTTTTTCGTGAAGTCCAATTTGTAATCGATAGTTTCCATTACAGCTATTGCTTTTTGTGTCCTTGCTCAGAAATCTTTGCCTATGCAATTCACAAAGATATTATTTTATATTTTCTTCAGATTCTTTATGGATTTATCTTTTTCTGATGAATGATGATCCATTTTGAATGAATTTTTATGTGTAATGTGAGGTAAAGGTTGAGTTTCATTTCTTTCCCCATATATTTATCCCATTTACCCAGTACAATTTGTTGAAAATATTTCCCCTCTTCATCAAATTTCAATTTAGTCATTGTCAAAAACAAATCGGTAGTTTATCTGCAGGTCTATTTCTACATGCTCTATCCTGTTCCATGGCTCTGTCTTCTTACGTGAGCCAACCTGGCTCAGTTATTCCACCTCTGTTTTTAATTCCGGTAGTGTATGTGTATGTCCTCCAAATTTGTTCTTTCTACGATTATTTCGATAGTTCTAAAATTTTCAGATACGGTTTTTTTGTTTTGTTTTCTACCCAAAAAGGGTTGGTCAAAATATTGATTGGTATTATTTTTAAAATATGAATCAATTGGGGCAGAGTTGAAAACATGACAACACTGAGCCTACCAATTCATTAAAAAAATACATCTCTCCTTTTAGGTCATACTTAATTTTTCTCAGCCAATGTTTTGGCATTATGAGTGTCAAACTTTGTTAATTTTATTACTATTTGTCCTTTGGGTTTTGATATTTTCATAAAAATATTATTATGTTTTTATTTGCTAGTATATAAAACATTTTTATGTATCTGGTATTCTGTGCTCTTGCTAATTTCACTTATTTGTTTTAGAACCTTTTATCGATTCCTTGGGACTTTTTACATATATAACCATATCACCTATAAATAATGACATTTTAAATCTTGATGCCACTCCTTTATTTTTCTTGTCTTATTATCTGACTTAATACTAGGAACTCCAGAACAATATTGAATATAAGTGCTAAGAACAGACATTTTTTGTCTTGTTCCTGATATGGTGGTAAAGTATTTAACCTCTCACTATTCAATATAATGTGATTTTTGCATATGTCCTTTATTAGGGTAAAGAAGTTTTCTTTTTCTTTTTCTTTTTTAAATCTTTTTTTTGAAGATTTTATTTATTTATGTGACAGAGAAACAGCCAGCGAGAGAGGGAACACCGCAGGGGAGTGAGAGAGGAAGAAGCAGGCTCCCAGCAAAGGAACCCGATGTGGGACTCGATCCCAGAACGCCGGGATCACGCCCTGAGCCGAAGGCAGACGCTTAACAACTGCGCTACCCAGTCGCCCTGAGGCTAAAGAAGTTTTCTATTCCTATGTTGCTGAAATGTATATTATGAATTGATGTTGGAATTGTTTTTTCTGACTCTTGAGATATGCAAAATTCTTCTCCCTTTATTCTCTAAATGTGCTCAATTGCATTGAATATTTTCTAGTGATTAATTAACCTTGAATTTTTGAGACAGAGTCCATTTGAACATGATATATCATCCTTTCTATGTGTTGCTGGAATCAATTTGTTAACTTTTTGTTGAGGATTTTTGCTCCCATGTGTCTGTATTTTTTCTTTTCTAATCAGGTTTTGGCATTAAGGTTTTGATATTAGGCTTATGGTAGCCTAAAAAAATGTGTTGAGAAATATTCCCTCCTTTGTTTTCTGAAAGAGTTGTACAAAATTTTGGTATTATTTCATCATTAAATGTTTAATAGAATTTATGAGTAAACCATCTGGGGAAAATATTTATTACTAATTCCATATCAGAATATTCACATAGTCTTTTTTTTTTACACTTTTAGTGTTTTTTAAAGTATTTTTTCCATGTCACATCAAAGTTGTCAAATATATTGGCATAACTTTCTCATAACATAATATTTAGTGTCCATTAAATCTGTTCACATATTAGTTTAATGTCTACAATACTGTCCAAAATAACTTATTATGGTCTATTTAATCGATATTTTACTACTTTATATAAAATTAAGAAATTTACAACAGTAAAATTTCATTTCCTTACTCTTCATGTGCTTTTGTTTTAAAATATTTTATTTTTACATATGTAATCAATTCAACAATATAATGCCATTATTTTTAATTTAAATAGTTGTCTTGAGGGGCCTCAATAGTGGAAAGAATGGTGAGGAGTCCAAGATGGCAGAGGAGCAGGAGGCTTAAATTTCGTCTGGTCCCAGGAATTCAGCTAGATAGCTATCAGACCATTCTGACCACCTACAAACTCAACTGGAGAATGAAGAAAAGAATGGCAGCAACTCTATGAACAGAAAAGTGACCACTTTCTGCAAGGAACCCAGTTTAAAACAGGAGTTGATCTCCAGCTCAGCGTTCCAAGATGGCGGAGGATCAGGAGACCTAAAGTTTGTCTGGTCCCAGGAATTCAGCGAGAGAGCTACCAAACCATTCTGAATACCTACGAATGCAACAGGAGAACGATGAAAAGAGTAGCAGAAACTCTATGAACAGAAAAGTGACCACTTTCTGCAAGGAGGAGAAAAGATGGCGAGGAGTAGGTGACCCTTTCTCAGCTGGTCCCGAGTCGAGCTGGATATCTACCAGACCATCCTGAAAACCCACAGAATCAGCCTGAGATGCAGGAAGATATACCTGGATCTCTACAAACGAACATCTCCAGCGCTGAGTATTGAGGTACGAAACGGGGAGCTGTGAATCTGCGCACAGATATCGGAAGATAAACAGAAGGGGGAGGGAGTCTCTGCACTCGGGCGCCGGGAAGCGGTAGCCACTTGTGCTGGGGAGTGGGCCCGACTCACGGACCGGCACCCATGAGAGAGCAGACTGAGCCCGGAACACGCACGACCAGAATGAAAACCGGATCTCCGGAGCACTCACTGGAACCGGATTAAATCCGGGAGCTCGGGAGCACACGCATGTCCAAACTGAAAACCAGAGCTCTGGAGTGTACACTAGAACTAGACTGAAACCGAGAGCTCAGGAGTGCACGTGACCAGACTGAAAACCGCTGCTCCAGAGCGCACTCGAACCATACTGAAACAGGGAGCTCGGGAGCTCGGGAGTGTGTGTGGGAACCGGGGGTGGCTGGCGGTGTTAGAAGCACAAAGGACAGAGACGCGCTGGCCCTGGAAGTGAGGGCTGGGACACAGGCTGTGGGACGCACATTCCGGGTCGCTGCAGGGTTTTTAGTAGCACCGATAGAAACAGAGTTAAAGTGGCCAAGAGAGCACAGTGGAGAGCAGACTGCTATCTCTGTTCTGAGACAGAGGCTAGGATACAGCCACTGCTGCTCTGACTCTCAGAAGAGGCACAGAAATCTGCCAGGGAAAGCCGCCAGAGAACAAAAGCCCGGAAATACCGGCTCACAGTGTGCCCAGCCCCATACCCCCTCGCAGGGGATGGGGCAACTCTACCCAAACAGGGTTTCCTGAATATCAGTGCAGCAGCCCCCTCGCCCAGAAGGCAGGCTGAAAAATCAAGAAGCCGACATCCCTAAGGTTCCTATAAAACAAGTGACACTGCCTGTGTCCTCGTCAATAACTTGGGCTCTGGGCATCCCCACAACCTCTCCTCATCAGAATGACGAGAAGGAGAAATCTCCCCCAGCAAAGAAAAGATAATGAGTCTGTGGCCTCTGCCACAGAACTGATGGATATGGATATAACCAAATTGTCAGAAATGGAGTTCAGAGTAACAATGGTCAAGATGATGTGTAGGATTGAAAGAAATAATAACAAAATATTAACGAAAATATAGAATCACTAAGCATGGAAATGAGAGCAAATCTGGCGGAAATTAAATTAAAAATGCTATGAATCAAAGGCAGTCTAAACTAGACTGCTCTGACAGCCAGGGTAAATGAGGCAGAAGAACGAATTAGTGAATTGGAGGATGGGATGGTAGAAGAGAAAGTTAAAGCAGAAACTTGACTCAAAAAAATCCCATCTCAAGAATGTAGATTACGGGAGATTACTGACTCAATGAAACGTTCCAACGTCAGAATTATCGGCATCCCTGAGGGGGTGGAGAAAGAGAGAGGTCTAGAAGAGATATTTGAACAAATTGTAGCTGAGAACTTCCCTAATCTGGCAAAGGAAACAAGCATTCATGTCCAGGAAGCTGAGAGGACCCCTCCCAAGGTCAATGAGAACAGACCCACACCACATCATAATGAAATCACAAATATTAGATCCAAGGACACAGTATTGAAAGCAGCCAGGGGGAAGAAAATCCTTATGTACAGAGGGAAAAATATCAGAATAACGTCAGACCTGTCTACAGAGACCTGGCAGGCTAGGAAGGGTTGGCAGGGTATTTTCAAAGCTCTATCTGAGAAGAACATGCAGCCAAGGATCCTTTATCCAGCAAGGCTGTCATTCAGAATCGATGGAGAGATAAGGACCTTCCAGGATCAGCAGAAACTGAAGGAATTCATAACCACCAAACCAGCCCTACAGGGGATATTA